>NW_012105886.1:1922883-1949507 GCF_000951045.1 Mandrillus leucophaeus
CCCTGACCAATTTGCCAGGGCCTGCTTTGCTGTTGGCTGTGTGCAAGTCCAGGCTATGGGCTTGGTCACTGTACTGTCTTTCTCTTTGGCCTGCTCTTCCCGCTGGCATGCAATGGGAAGCTAGCTCAGATTCCCAAAGTCTAGCCAACAGTGGAGTGGTGGTGGCCATCATAAATCGAATAACAGCTAATTCTCTGTACCATTCCATCTTCATTATGCAAACAGTTCCAATCTTAACTGCAGGCCCCCAGCCCACTCTGAATGTAGGTCACCCATGTCATATGATTTTCCTAAAAAGAGAAATTACACAGAGATAGAAGGTGAGGATATGCAGAAATACCTCTTGCCTTTGGTGGGCGTGGGTGATGTCTGTTGCTTGTGTAACTCGTGACATCTCTTGGCTTTATCAGAACTGTGTAACTCCCCCTGGAAACCTACCTTTACCTTAAATCTGATTCTCCTTCCATCCCCCATAGATAGATGACCATCTCCAGGCTCTGTTGAAGGCTACCTATCTATCGGCACAGGTGGTGTTAGCACAATCCAACTGGATCTCAACTCAACTGCCTTTGAAATCCCTTCCAAAGAGGATAAAGGAACTTTTGGATCTCTGCGATGACATGCAGAATATAAGAGTGAGTGGAGTGGATAGATGCCTTACAATAAGTATCAGTGAAGGAGCTTTCCTTGTAATGACCATTCACTTCCATTTGTGAAAGATGAGTTGAAGGACTTCTCTCTGCCTAACCCAGCCAGGCAACCAAATTTACTTTCATAAAGTTGCAATAAAGGTTGGTAAAGTAGGGTTAGGAAGGAAGGATGTAGGTGGAAGAGAAAAGCAGCCAAGAGGCAGTCTGTTCTAGAGTCCCAACTAGGAATCTGGGCAATATTTCTTCTTATTTAACAATAATCCCTATACTACTGTACACATCTGCCTTCCCAAACTGCAGTCCAAACAAGAGCCATCTTGACCCTTTACATCTAATAGCTTTCTTTTCCCCCACATTTCAATCTCCCTCTTTCCACCATTATCCAGAGGTAGAAAGATTTGGCTCCCTGACCCCAGTCTCAATCCTTCCTCTTCTGTCTGCATTCCCTTAGCTTAAACTAGTGTGGTAGAATCTTCTTAATCTGGCTTCAATCTCATATCTTGCTAGAAAGTCAAGAAATCTCTACTTCCTGCCTTGGGGCATTACACCACAGGGAACAGTCTGAGGGGAAAAAAAAAGGCTGTAAGGGCAAAACATTTTCAAGGTGGAAATTAAAATATATGAGGATATCTGCAAAAATATTTCCTCTATTACAGACTAATTTCAGATCACTTAGCTGGTGGCATGCTTTGGTCCAGACTGGCTCAGGAACTGGTTACAATGGAGCCTCTCCACAGAATGCATCAGTTCTCTGTTGGGATAGGGCTAGAGAAGGCCATAAGTGGCCAAGGCACAGTATGATTTTAAAAACACCAGTATTTCCGGACATTATTTGGAAGAGGCTCAGGATTAATCATTTCATATAATTATTTCTTTTCATTCATATTATAACCCTGTGAAGTGAGTTCAGTTGTTAATTCCAATTGTAAAGATAGGTTAAGAAACTTGCTCAGGGTTCCAGGGCCGTAAAATGAGAGAGCATAACTCTAATACCTGTTCACTCAACCACTCAATTTCACTTCCTTTCAGGAATGCAGGAAGATCTCATGGTAAGGGTGGGAAAGAACAAAAAACTCACATACACTGAGTATCTATGTGCCAAGTCCTATTTAAACAGTCATTTCATGTAAGTCTCAAAATCCAGGGAGGTAAGTGTTTCTATTAACCCCTTTTACAGGTAAGGAAAGTAAAGACCAGTGAAATTAAGAAACTTATTCAAGGTCATACAACTGAAAACTGTAGGACTGGTGTTGAACTTGCACTATTTGCAGAAGGTCTACATTTTCGCTACTATTGCATGCAGCTTTTGGAAGACAAAACATTGCACCACCATGTATTACAATATGGAGGCTAAGTCATACCATCCAAGTACAGAGTAGTGTGTATGGCACTGTTTGTTCCATCCAAAGAATGGCTTTTCATACGTGAAGGAAAATAGACTCTGTGAGATCTCTTAACTTGGGAGTTCTTAACTTTGCTACAGTCTTTGGTTGTTGTCCTGAAGTCCAAGAAAATATACATATTATGTACATAGATATTATATACACATATATAATATATACTTATTATGCCCAAGTCATATACGATCTGTGGCTCATAGCTAGTTAAAAAAAAGTCACTATTTTCAGAGTGAGTAGGACAAGAAGCAGAGTGTACTGACTGAATGCTTTACATAAAATAGAGAAAAAAAGAACAAAAGAGTTGCTACTCCCTTGTTTTATACAAATATAACCACCAAAAAGAGCCCAACCATAAAGGGTTTGGACTACACAGAAAGACGTGGAAATACTGCTCCAGTGTGTGCCAAGGATCTGTGCCCAGGCAAAGGGAAACTGAAGTGTTGCAACTGGTTTTGTGGGACACAGGCTGGGTGAAAATTGCTCTTACATGTATGTGTGTTGGCCTGGCTGTGCAAAAGAAAGATGCCCTTTACTTTCCTATGCCTGTTCTGAGAAAACAGCTCCAACTTATGTTACATTCATGTGTATAAACGTTGGTTCCTTGGGAACAGTATAAGCATCATGAGAGCAGGATATTTTAATTCTTGTAGAAGTACCAGGTGAGCAGATAGATGCCTTTCAATAAGCATCCGTGAAGCTCTCCCTGCAATGGCCATTCACTATCATTCCCCTCTAGCAACTAAAGAGATGTGTAGTACAAGGAAGGTAATTTTTTAATTCAGTGAATAGCCACAGAAACTCAGCCATAAGTTATGAATGTGTCCTTCCTTCAAAGGTTCCTCCAATCTTTCTCTTGCAATCACTTTCATATCATCTTCTTCATCCTCTTCTTAACAAACCATCACCCTTCTCCTCCACATTTTACCTTATTACCCTTAAGCAAAAGAGTTATAGAATGTGTGCTCTCCCCTATATGTAGCCCATCCCCCAGCTCCCTGTAAAGCCTGGAGCTACCTCTCTGTACTCTCTGGCTTAAGTATTTTTGTCCAGTAAGTGTTGAGGAAATCAAATGGTCCTGATATAGCTATATGACTGCTCTCCATTATACATGAACCAGGAAATAGGGAAGGAAGATAGAAAAAGTGTGGTGGGGGTTGGGCCTGGTGGCTTACGCCTGTAATCTCAGCACTTTGGGAGGCCAAGGCTGGCAGACCACTTGAGGTCAGGAATTCAAGACCATCATGGGCAACATGGTGAAACCCTGTCTCTACAAAAATTAAAAATAAAAATATCCAGGCATGGTGGTGTGTGCCTGTAGTCCCAGCTACTTGGGAGACTGAGATGGGAAGATCACCTATGCCTGGGAAGCCAAGGCTGCAGTGAGCCAAGATCACACCACTGAATACAGTCTAGGTGTCAGAGTAAAACCTTGTCTAGAAGAAAAAAAAAAGAAAAGAAAAGAAAAGAAAGAAAAGGAAAAGACAAGAAAAGAAGAAAAAAGCAGTGGGGAAAAAAGGGTGAGAGGATAAGAAACAGTTAAAACAATAATTAGGGTTTGGGAAATACAGACGTTACTAAAAGCCGAAGAAAAACAAAGTATTCTAACCCTTAAAATGATGGACAGAATATAGAAGAGTGTTGCAGTTTATGAAAACACAAAAAAAATTTCAGTACAACATCCAGGAGATAGGGTGGGGAGAGACAAATATAATACTATAGTGTAATGTTATTCTTTCAAATACTGAGAAAAAAAAATAACATGATATGATCAGAGAGAATAGATTAAGTTTGAAGACAGCAGACTGGGACTGAGTTACTGGGAAATTAAAATAATTTAGGAGAAAGGAACCAAGTCCCTCTTGCTGTCTAATATGGTTTGGCTCTGTGTCCCCACCCAAATCTCACCTTGAATTGTAATAATCCCCACATATCACGGGAGGGACCCAGTGAGAAGTAGTTAAATCATGGGGGCAGGTTTTTCCCACGCTGTTCTCATGATAGTGAATAAGTCTCATGAGATGCGACAGTTTTATAAAGAGAGTTCCCCTGTGCATGCTCTCTTGCCTGTATGTTGTGGCTTTGCTCCTCCTTCACCTTCTGCCATCATTGTGAGGTCTCCCAGCATTGTGGAACTGTGAGTCAATGAAACCTCTTTCCTTTATAAATAATCCAGTCTTTGGTATGTCTTTATTAATAGCTGGAGAACAGACTAATAAACTGATCAACTTCCTATGACCATTTCTTGCTTCCTGAATCTGTTGCATTTCTCTTTCCATGTCTGACTTAGTGACACACCAATGTCATAAAGCTCTGCATTTGGAGTCCTTGTGCCACATCCCAGGAAGTATGCTTAGGGTACCCTGATCACAGTGCTTCTAAGATCCCTCATTCAGCCCTGCCTCTTTTATAGGAATCAGGCCACAAGTACATGAAGCATAGACTTAAATATTTAAATTATATCAAGCTAACAAAATATTGTAATAAGTACTTTATCTCTTTTTTGTTAAGATTTGTTTTTAATAACCTGGAAATTTAAGCTCAAAATTAAAATTTTTGGATTCTTTGTAATTCCTCTCTGGAACTTGGAGATCCAGGGAAGGCTGTTCTTCAGTCCCCAAATCCTGCCTCATGACACAACACCCTCGCTTTCCATACAGACTGCATGTCACACCAGATTTATGAAGACTCTCCTCTCTGCACATCCAAACTTCTTTGCATCTTACCCCTGCAAACAGCCACTGTTGGCTCAACTTAACCACTCCAGAAGTCTAGATGTGCACTTACCACCGGTGTAGTCTGCCCACAGGAAGGAGCGGTAAGGGGAATGGTCTATGCTGGCCTTGGAAGCGGGTTCAGGGTATGTGAAACATGGTCTGGAAGTGAGAGCATTTGCTTGAACCCACTCCTGTAGCCCGGCAAAGGCAGGGCAGAGGGCAGAGGGCTGCCTTCTAAAACATATCTGAGGCCTTTCTTGTCTCCTGGTTTAAAGGGGAGCACTGCTCCTATAGTCATTAATAAATGTTTTCCAGGCACTGAGCTGTGGACACCATCATGCTAGGATGAAAAACATGAATAGCAGTGCAAGGGAGACACAAAGTGGGGCAATTGACTCTCATACCTCACAAATCTCTACCCCTCCCAGGTTCTTTGTCTCAATAAATGGCACCACCATGGAGACCCATGACCATCAGAACCTGGGAATCACTCTAAGCTTCTACTCCTTTGCCACTATATGGTGATCCATCATTCCATCCCCCAAATGCCTCTTCACCTAGATTGTTGAGTGTGATCTGTGTTAGGACATTTTTTTCATTATTATAAAGGAATACCTGAGAGTGCATAATTTATTAACAAAAGATGGCTCTGCAGGCTTAACAGGAACTGTGGTGCCAACATCTGCCTCTGGTGTGGGCTTCAGGAAGCTTACAATCACAGTGGAAGGCAAAGGGGAGGCAGCATGTCACATGGCCAGAGCTGGAGCAAGATAGTGATGGTGGGAGGTGCCACGCTCTTTTAAACAACCAGATCTCATGTGAACTGACTGAGCAAGAACTCACTCATCACCAAGAGGATCAAGCTAAACCAATTCTGAGGGATCTGTCCCATGATCAAACAACCTCCCACCAGGCCCCATCTTCAAATCTGGGCATGACATTTCAACATGAGACTGGGAGGGGACAAACATACAAACCATATGATGATACTATGCAGCTGATGTATGAGCCACAGTTTGTGGAGTAACTGAGCATTGTGGAAGCTCAGAGAAAGGGCCCATCCTGTCAGGCTGATGTAATGAGGGGGAAAGGTGGGACTAACACATGTGATTTATAATGTTACTTGTAGTAATCTTGTACACTTTCATGTGGAAGTGATTGAATCATGAAGCTAGAATTAGTCTTGGATAAGAGAGGAGTAGTAAGGCCATCTGAACCTGTAAGAGAGAAAAGGGAATCAGGCCTTCATATCTTATTTATTTTTAGGGTAGCTCACCCCTAACTTTAACCTGAGCCAACTCATCAATGGAAACACACAAGTATACTTTCAAAAAGGCATTTTTAAAAATCCTACTTTACATTTCTTCCTTTGTACTTACATTCCTCCAAACCCTTAACTGGTTGGCCTATTGGGTTATCTTCAAGACTCTCTCACCTTGCAGGGCCCTTTAGGAATCCCTTTACAGCAGTGCCTGCAGCTTTAAAAAGGCAACTCTGAGCAAACCTGGAGGAGCAGGCTTCTGGCTTGGCTACAGAGATGTGAGAACCTGAGTGTGATGTCAATCTAGCACATGGACAATTTTAAGTCAACCCTGATGTGTATTCAGCTGCCTAGCTCTAAATAGAAGTCTTGTGAGCAACACAGAACCTCAGCTGTTTTATAACCATCCTCCCAAACTTCAAAGCGCTTGGCCCAGCTTAGCCAATGGAATCTGGTGTATATTTTTTATTTTTATTGTATACTCCTCATGTCCATGCAATTGGAATAAACTGTAAATTAGGTGTTATAGCACTGTAGTTTGGTTAGATGCGATGGTTTAGAAATGTAGCTTTAGTTTGTTATAATAGCTGCTTTGCTTTGTTGTGACAGTAGCAATAAAATAAAGTTACTACAATGTAAAATGTGGTAACCAACCCAAACTACTGAAACAAAGCTACAAATCAGAGATGGCCCAACTCTGAGAACTTTATGTGCAGAAGCAACAATGCATTTCCATCTCTGAACACGTAACACAGGGAACCCTGGCACAGCCATCAGTATTATCTGGGTTCAGATATTTACCTTGGGTTAAAACATGTTCCCCTAAGCCATGTGGGGTGAAAATCCTGTTGGAATACAGAAATACTCCATTCCATTTACATCACATGGAGGGGAGACTCTGTGGAGCCTAGGCTGGTGTTCAGGTATACCTGGGCATGTGTGAAGAACTAGTATGTTGGTCAGGGCCTCAGGAAACTGATTTCTGAAAAAAGTTGGCTGAGAAAGTGACTCTTTTGCTTTTGTTGTTTCTTGGTTTTGTTCATTTGGTTCTTAGTTTTTGGGGTGGGTGTGTGTGTGTGTGTGTGTGTGTTGTTTGTTTTTTTGTTTTTAACAGATGCCTGAGAAGAAAGTCTGAAATTGAGTGGAAATCATGTGACTTTTCTCAATTTTGGTTTGATTTTTTGCTCTATGGACATATACCTGAACCTTGCAGAGGGGACTGTAGGCAGAGGTTAAATGGTTTTTTTTTTTATAAGGAACCATAAGTGAATGAGCTGCTACATAACGGTTTTAGTGCCCTGGTAATAAAATGTGCCATGGTGAAGGAGAGAGGCGTTTTTACTTTAGGGGCTTCCAAGTGCTGAAGACAGTAGGGAACGTGACACTATGCTAACTCCTGACAGGTTGGTAGCTTTGGAAGCAGCAACAGAGAGGCAGGACCCATGTCACTAGCCTTGGCTTTTTCATAAATCCTGGTAGCAGCTACAGCAGCAAATCACCTCCACGAGGGGCTTTAAGTTGAGTCAACATCAACATGAATAGTAAGAGATGATCCATGAACTCATGTCAAACAGCCCAGAAATGCCGGGTGAGGGCTGGGGAAAGAGAGACATATGTGGGTCTTACAAGGTGCTTAATTCCCAAAGGTATATGCAGATGCTGGCACACACTAGTGAAATTTAGGCCAATTAGTGACTATAGATATATAATAATCATGCAAACTATACAACCTATTAATGTGACCTCCTTTGTACCCAGAAGCTGACAAGGTTAGGAATACATGGGTTACAAATGGCAAAAACTTTGGTTTGATACTAACAGCTAACATTTATTGAGTATTTATCATGTACTACATATTGTCTTTAGCATTTTTCATGTATTACTCAGTTAAACCACAACCTATGAAGCAAGTGCCATTATTTTCCCCATTTCTCAGATGAAAGATTTGCAGCACATTAGTCTTATCCAAGATCATAATGAGTAAGTGACCAGAGCTGGGAACTAAACTTATAGAATCTGCCCCCCAGCTGTGTTCATGGCCATTATGTGATCTCCTTACACGCTGCTGAGAACCACATTTTGTGTAGCATTCCAGAGTGATATTTCCCAACTAGGCAATTTTCCTGGGCCCTGAGATTCCCACTAACACATCTATATTATTACATTTATGTAGATGTGTAATAACCATGCAAAATATAAACACTGTTCACCTTTTAAATATACCCATATTATAAAAAACTTTTCTGAGCCAAATTTCTGAGTTTGGTCCAAAAAGGCAAATATTCTAAGAAATACTAACTAGAGCCCAAAGGACAGAAATGTTACATTTTGAGTACAGTGACCCATTGTGAAGCCACTCAGTTCTCTTAGAATTTCTTTAAACGCAGGCTAAATGGGCCTTCCTAAATGGGCTTGAAAATAACTTTTGAATGCTCTAATCCTTATATGTGCCAAGGTATATGTGACTAGATACATAACATTCAGGGGCCAGAGAAGGGGGCTCAACTTTGTTTATAGACTTTCTGATTTTTTGTTGTTGTTGTTGGTTGGTTAAAAAGCTGACAGACTGTATTACAGCTAACATTCCCATATTGATTATACCATTTCTGAGGCTGGCCTCTCTGTGACAAGAGCAGCATAATTAGTTTTTTCCTTGTTAAATATTTGTAAATCATTTGTACTTTTATGGGGTACATAACCTGGCTGTTACCCTTCAAATAATCTTCGTGTAACTTGTTTAAACAGGAAATATCTCCTGGAGTGCAGTGTCACTTCTGTCTTTCAATGAGACTACAACATAAGGACTTCTCTTGCTAGCAAAATGCAAAAGGGCACCCATGCCACGGTTACATAAAATGTGTCTGTAGGAGGCTCCGTCTCTGCAGACTCAAGAACAGCCACTTCTGCCCAGCTGCTCTGTTTATACCACTAGGGAGCAACTAGATTGGAGAAAAATGTTTGAATTGTTTGTTTTGCTTTTTGTTTATATTTATTTATTTTAATCTACTGGAAACCACAATTGTCAATCTCATGATCATTAAAAAGCACTGATTTGGGGTTCACAAGAAAACAAAATGATTAAGACTACTTACAATTACATCATCGTATAGTGTGAGGTGCAACTTCTGAAATATAACTCTGTCTTTGTTGTGCCCATTGAGAGTTGCTACCTCAAAAACAGGCAGCATGAGAGGTAGTACAAATGTTCCAACAATGCTACAATTTCTCAAAGAGTTCTTGGAAATCCTCTTTGAAATGAACTTTCCAGTCTAAGACCACACTTCTTTATATTCCTTTAATTATGATAAACCCTCTTTACTTAAATTTTAAAGTTGCAGTGAATTTTTTGAGCAAAGGTTGTAATTACTTGAATATAAATCTGATAAATAAGTTGCATCAAAAAAGAGACTCTGTTTATGTTGATCCCAAATAAAAAGATGTAAATCTAAAGTGATAGGAAGGATTATGTCTACTGATTATAAACAACCCAAAGGTCCATGATACTAAGAGCAGTATCTCTGCAATGGGCACAAGCCTTTGACCCATTTCAGTGAGTTTTTTAAAAAAATTGCAAGAATGCACAATAGTTTACAAAATCTTAAAGCAGAAAATAAGTTGAGTCCTGTGAGAGACCACAACCATGAATTACAAAGTCATAAGAAAGGAAATTATCTTACTCAGTCCACTTTGTGTTGCTATAACAGAATGCCACAGACTAGGTAATTTACAATAAACAGAAATTAACTGGTTCAGAGTTCTGGAGGCTCATGAATCCAATATCCAGGACCTTGCATCTGACTAGGGCCTTTTTGCAGCATTATCCCACAGTGGAAGGCAAGAGGGTGAGAGAAGAGTGAACTTGCCCTTTTGTAATGGTCCCAGTCCCACTCAGAGTGTGGAGCCCTCATCACCTAATACCTCTTAGAGGTCCTACCTCCTAATACTGTTACAATGGCAATTAAATTTCAACATGAGTTTCGGAGGAGACAACCATTCAATCATAGCAGAAAGCAACTGTTGCTTGCTTTTACTGAGACCACTGGAGCCCATCAATGCATTTCATGGCACCACTTCTCAATCTACCTCTGTAGATCAGCTGGCCACTTCGACAAGAGCTCAGTTCCAAGAACTTGCTGAGGCTGAGCTGGGATTAGAAGACCTAAACTATCAAAAAAGAGAAACTACTGGGTTCATCAGAGCATGCTGTGGGGTGTGAGGGATAGAGTGTCGGGTGGAGAATGCAGACACAAGGCAGGAGGAAGTAGAGGAAGCTAGGTATTTGTGCCTGGCCGGAGAGAAAAATGAAGACAGAAGGCTTCTATCTGGTCACCTATGGATACCTAAGATGGATTGCCTTTGAACTAGAATCTAGTATTTTAAGGTCTTTGAAGAAGAGACACATTTAGGCCAGATTTGTGATGCTTTGATCAGAGATGGTGGCTAGAGAGATGCCAGTTCACTGACACATCTTCCCTCTGGATAAAGACAGGCTTGCAGGTAGACAATGAGTCATTTGCTTGCTGTTCAGTCCCTAACTCATCATTTACTATGAAAATATGGAAGTTTTGGAATCTTAATGGAGAAGAAAAGAGAATTCATAAAACTTGGTTCATGCTATCTAGTGCCTTCAATCTTTTTTGAATCCCAGGCAAATGAATGTGTGGCAATCTATATTAATCATTATTACAGTTGCATCAAATGATTTTCCTTGTACACATACATTAGGATAATAAAACTCTTGCTTTTATATATATTTTATAGTATTCCAAAATGTTTTAAACTGTTTTATTTGACGTAATAAGTCTGTAAGACAGAGCAGTATTAGGTTGAATCATATAAAATTGCTAATTTTGTTGATCAAAAGTGGCTTAATAGGGACAATTTTATACAGTTAATATTAGTATAATCATTTAACACATGAATCAACTCATGTATAGAAGTGTTAAGCAACCAGCTTGGACTTACTTGGCTCCTAAGTTCTGGAGATGGAGCTAGAATCTATATCTTCTCGTTGCTGAGATATTTCCACTATAATAGATTGTATAAGAAAAGAGTATGCCCATATGTAATACAAACCAAAATTAAGCATTTTGTCTATGTTTGTTTTGTGATAAATTTACTACAGATAAAGATAATGAGGAAAACTTCACGAAATCTGCTTTAAGTGTTCTTAATTTTTTGCACCCTTTTGCATTTTTTTCCAAATTAGCAAAGTGCAAAGAATCAAGTCATTTATGCTGTGAAAAGATTACATATTTAGTTTTTCAAATTAGTTGGCTGTGAGTAAATTATTTTGTACCTCTATTATTTAGGGTACAGGGAGCTGAGGGGAAAAAAAAAACATTATGTTTGATTAAGTGAAGAAAAATCAGAATTATTAGTCATGAAAAAATTAGCTATTTCTTTACCTCTATTTACTTTTCTTTCTTAAAGAAGAAAGTGAGTCAAATTCTCTCCATTTTGAGAAAGAAGGAATTTTAAATGAGGGTGCCAACCTTTTGTTTCTGATACAGTCTTTGTAAATCATATCTGAATTAGAATTCATATCAATAACCCAATGTCTCTTCTGGTTATACTAAGGTTTCTTGGGCATGAGTAAATCATATATAACTTGTTAGCCTTTTAAAAAATGCTACAAGGGATTCAAACATATTATTATATATGTGCTGTTTTTTCAAGAATTAGCAAATGGCTATCAAACATGGAAATACAATTTAACAACTTAAACTAAAAGAAAGATACATCATTAATTTAAATTCAATTAGCTGGCTGCAACCCAGCCAGCAGCACTAGTTAAGTGCCTCAAGTGTGTGATGTGGAAATTCCACTGGTCCAGTGAGCCCCTTGTTTCCACCGGCCTCTCAACAGTTGCTTTGCTGCCCTAAAAGATAGATTATTTCTTCCCACACCACACTCATGGCTTCTCAGGGCACGGGGAAGATGGCACCGATTTGTTTACCCATGAATGCTTTTGTGAGAGGAGAGAGGCCTCTGTGCTTCAATATTTTCCCCCTGGACAGAAACTTGGAGTGGAGGAGGGAGGAAATGTCTCTGTCATTTTATTGTTTTTAGCTTCCTGGTTATTTAAGAAGATTCTTCTTCTGCCTTCCAAGCTTCAAACCTAAGAACAAAAAAGCAATTTTTCCACAATATTATTCATTGTTATTTCCAAACAAAAAATAGATTATTAAAGCAACTCAGGATGGAAAGACATCTCCAGAAATGGTGCCTGATTCAATGGATATTTTACCTGATACCTAGTAGGTTTGACAGTTAGTAGGGGAAGCCTCAAGGGAGAGAAACAGACAAATAAAATTATCTCTATATATGCCTCTTCTGTATCACTGAGATTCCCTACACACTAATTTTACATTATTTGTATATGACTACAATGTTGTCCTTGCTGAGTCAAAACAATACATCTAGAATAATCCTTTGCTAGGGCATATTTTCTTAATATTACATTCTTCATTGATTATCATTTTGATGTGCATCATTCAATTTTGACTTGCAATAAAGTCATTTCTTAGCCTTGATTTCATGGACAAGGAATAAAGTATTAAAAGGTCAACAATTAGTAGCTGTGTCAGCAGCTGGTACTGCATATTAATAGCCCAAAGCTACCAGAACCCCAAAACACAAGGGCTGAAAATGCGATGCATTTATTATTGCTCGCAAGTCTACAAGTCAGCTGGGTGGTTCTGGTCTTACACTTGTCAGCTATGGATTGTGTCATCAGCTCTGCTGGCCATGGCTGGGATTTCTCAGATATTGGGGGTTAAACTAGGAGTTGGCTTGTATAGGATGGCCTCACTATTGTCTGATGGTTGGGATTCTTGAATGACTGGGTCGTTATTTCAGTATCCAGCCAGCTAGCTGTTATTCACATGGTGATAACAGGGGTCCAAGAGTTGAGTGAAAATGTTTGAGGTCTCTTGAGGTTTAGCCTCATATCTGGCACACCATGGCCTTTGCTGAATTCTATTAGCTGAAATAAATCACAACCTTAGCCCAGATCAAGAGTAGAGGAAGGTGGCTCCACCTTTTCATGGGAGGAGTCACAAAGTTACATTGCAAAGGGTGTAGATACCAAAATTTGTAAATTTTTGTGGCCATTTTAAAAATTACTTTCCTAAAGTAACCTTAATAGAGTATTGTCAAAGTATGTCTCACAAAACACTGGTTCTACATGCTATTATTTGATGGGATAAAAAACAATACCCATGCATTCATACAGAAAAGAAGGGTGGATTTCCATATTCAAATACAGTAGGAGACTCTGCATTTATGGGATTCCCTCCCTTGATGCCTCAAAATGAGCTAGTAGGAAGAGTGGCTCCAGCTCTCTCATCAGGGATGGCTACAACTCCCCAGAGGTATAGCAGCTCTCTCTGCTCTCAGCAACAGGAGCTGTGCTGAGACTCTATACCCAGAGGTCTGGGCTCCTCCAAGTCTCCAAGTGCTGGACAACTGATATTTCTAGCAATTCTCCCAATGGTTAGTGTCTAAGCTTAGACTTCTAGGTGCCTGAGCTCAGTTCTCTTCACTGAAGACTGTTCTCATACTTACAACATACAAAGAGAGAGCAACAGGGTTGTAGAACCCTTTACAGGAATACAACCCCTCTGTTTATCCAGCTATTCCCTGCTCCAGCGTACTTCTGTCACAATTCTGCTGGACTCTGAGAGAACAGAGGCCTGTGTACCTGCTGCAATACTGCACCAAATGCTATTTGCTGTTGTTTGAATGTGGACCATTGCAAGAGAGGATCAAACAAAACTTATCAGAATTCCTTGATTCTGCTATGGACTGAATGTGAACATGTCTTCTCACCCCAAATTCATATGTTGAAGCCCTAATCCCCAGTATCATAGTATTTCAAAGTGGGGTCTTTGGGAGGTAGTTAGGTGTGAGGGTGAACCCCTTGTGAATGTGATTAGTGCCCTTGGAAGAGAAGACGCAAGAGCTGTGCTTTCTCTCTTTACCAAGTGAGGATACAGCAAGGAGGCATCTATCCATCTGCAAACCAGGAAGAAGATCCCCATCAGAAACTAAATTAGCTGGCACTTTGATCTTGGACTTCCAGCCTTCAGAACTGTGAAGAATAAATTTCTGTTGTTTAAGTCACCTAGTCTATGGTATTTGTTATGGCAGCTTGAACAGATTAAAACAGATTATTTACTGTACATCATAGTGCCTTTGGTGATAGACTCTCAGACAGACAGAATACATAGTTTCCCAAGGTTTTTTGATCAAGGAATCCTTGTTCAAGAAGCATTTTGCAAAACTGCTATTACAGAGAATGCATATTAAAGGGAAAAAAAGTCTCATTTAAAGGACAAATTTCAGTAAAATAAATATATCAAAAATGCATATTCATATAAAACACTGATTATTTATTTTCCCTCATATGCTTATTGGACTTTCAGGCCCTTCTGAAGAAATTTTGACAGTCAAAATTAGCAACTAAACAGAAGCAATTGGAAAACAAAAGGTAAAAAATAAAGAAGAGCAAGGCTGAGAAAGAAAATCAGTTAAAAATGTCAGATAAAATAGCCCAGTGCCTGATACATTTTGGGCACCCCACAAAAGTGTGTTGAAACAGGATCTGAACACAAAATTTAATCTGAAGGAGTAAACAATGAAAAGTAGTAACTTATTAATCGTTCAATGAATCTTTATTATGCCTCTACTACATGTCAATCACATAGGTTACTGGAAGACTATAGCCAAAACCTGCTCACCACCTGTATTTACAAATAAAGTTTTATTGGAACACAATGACATTCATTCATTTATGTATTGTCTATGGGTGTTTTTGTGCTGTAACTGCAGATATGTGTACTTGCTACAGAGACCATATGGCATGCAGAATATAAAATATTTACTGTCTGATCCTCTATATAAAAAAATTTGCTAACTGCTGATAGATTCTAGGCCCATTCTTAAACTGTTCCAGTACTGTATTCTTTCTCTTAGAGGATGCCTTATTTTTTTTTTTCTTATAGTTTCAATTAGATCTATAGAAAAGACTCTGTAATCCCTATTCCCAGTCTTAGGCACTGAGGGTATTTCTAGAATTTTTCCATTTATCCTATGAAAGCGATTCCTTGTTGTGCCTATTCTACACATCACTCTACTGTGTAGGTTACTGTTGGCACATAGATTAGAGAGAAAGAAGAAATGTGACCATTTCTATTTGAGGTACATATGGAATACTTTAGTATTGCTGTAATGATATCTTGCTCTACTTTGGAAGCTCTCAAGCACTTTACCTTAATTAGTTTCTTTGCTCTAATATGCCAGGGAAATATAAAAGCAATCATTGACATTATCACTGTCCAGTTGTGAAAACATACAAAGGGGCTAAGCAACTTACCAAAGGGCTAGATTGCCAGACAGAGGACATTACTTCTAAATTTTAATACCGGGGCTGCTTCTTCATTATACCCCATATGTCTTAGTCACTTTGAACTGTTATAACAAAGTACTATGAACTGCATAGCTTATAGGCAACAAAATTGTATTTCTCACAGTTCTGGAGTCTGGAAGTCCAAGATCAGAGTGCCAGCATGGTCAGGATCTGGTAAGGTCTCCAGTGTCTGGGTTTCAGACTGCCGTTATCTCATCGTATCCTTAAATGGCAGTAAGAGGGTGAGAGAACTCTTGGGAGTCTCTCTTATAAACTTATTAAACGCATTTATGAGGGCTTCACCCTCATGACCTAATCACCTCCCAAAGGCGCCACCTCTTAACACCATCACTTTGGGTGTTAAAATTTCAACATATGAATTTTGGGGAAACACAAATATTCTGTCCATTGCATGATGCAAAAGTGAGAAGTTCAGGCCTTGCTGCAACCCAGCATTATTTATTGAAATTAAGCTAGACTTTCATAAATGTTCTACTCCAAGCTCCGATTTCAATTTAGCTACTTTGTGCCCACAAATGGTCTATGACAAGAGGCATATGCCATGCATAACACCATTATTATTAGGTGAAGGGAGGATGATGCAAAACCCAGTGTTATTTTTTCCCCCAAGAAATACCAAGATGCTCTCTCTACCTTTGTGCTTCTCTAAGCCTCTATCATGATTTGCTTCCTTGCTCCTGTTGCTCACTGCTAAGGTTGTTTTTGTCCCTGTGTGAAGGCGACAGTGGTAAATGCAATCAGCTCTGGTTGAGTGGACAGTATTATCTTCGATGAACGCACTTCCTTAAAAAAAAAATGTGACTTCCCTCTTAAATGCAAATTCCCAGGAATGTAGAGAACTTTAGAAGTCTAAGAGTTTTATAAAAGAAATAGAAGCATGACAATTTTTCTCCTAGGAATGCTGGAGCTCAGCTGTTGTATAGCTCTGAAACTCAGCTCACTCACTCTGTCCTCCATGTATTGTATTTCAATAAAAACTTAATAAACAGAATATTAAAGATTTGAAGAATTATACAAAGTATTACATTTCTAACCCTGCCATTTATTTTATTTTTATGAGATATCAGGACCAGTTTAATAAGTATAATAAACATAAACTCTGGCATTTATAACACTATTCACCAGATTAATACCAGATAATATTTTCTAGAATTGCTATTTTAATAGGAATAAATGAATAAACAGATACGTCTTGGACTTACTCTACTAAGATTGCAGGAAACCAATTTTTGAAATCAAATTAACAACCAAAATCAATATTTTCCCCATTAATTCCATATTTACTAAAAGAATTTTAGTACCAGAAGATAGCAAAAGATATGCTGGCATTGGACTAGCCAATGGTGCCTTCAATGTGTATTAAAAAGAGTGTCTTTCCCACTCTTTTAGTCTTAACCTATTGTCCTGGGCTAGCTATTCTAGTCTCTTTACAAAGTCACTAGCACATGTACATGTGCACAGTTAACAGTTGATAATATCAGATTCATCAAAGGCAGGCGGCAATAAGGTGTATTTTATTATTAATATTTTTAATGTATTATCTCCTACTACTCTCTTTTTTACTATTTCCCATCTAAGACCTTCCAAGATGTTGATGACTTCAAATAAACCCCAAGGACATAAAAAAGAATATCAAGAGGAATGGCTCCTTCTTAGATCTCAAAGGAAGGGTAAAGAAGTAAGCATAAGTATTCAGGAACTGAAGACACTTAAGATGAAGTCTATACACAGCACAGAATGTACAGTTCAACACCTTGAAGTTCCTTGCAAGCTGAATGTAAACAACAAACAAGCTCCAACAGTATCAACTAATGATCTTCAAACCATGGTAAAATATCCCATTCATACACGAAACTTTGATCAACATCAAGTGTTGGTATGGGTATGTTTTTGTTTTGTTTTGTTTTGTTTTTTCATGAGTCGGAGTCTCCCTCTGTCACCCAGGCTGGAGTGCAGTGGCGCGATGTCGGCTCACTGCTAGCTCGGACTCCTGGGTTCACACCATTCTCCTTCCTCAGCCTCCCAAGTACAGGCGCATGCTGCCACGCCCAGCTAATTTTTTGTATTTTTAGTAGAGACGAGGTTTCATTGTGTTAGCCAGGATGGTCTCAATCTCCTGACCTCGTGATCCTCCCGCCGCGGCCTCCCAAAGTGCTGGGACAGTCGTGAGTCACCGCGCCCGGCTGGGTATGTTGTGATGGTTAATATTGAGTGTCAACTTGACTGGGTTGAAGGATGCAAAGTATTGTTCCTGGATGTGTCTGTTTAAGGTATTGCCAAAGGAGATTAACATTTGATCAGTGGACTGGAAGAGGCAGACCCACACTCAATCTGGGCGGGCAGCATCTAATCAGCTTCCAGTGTAGCTAAAATAAAACAAGCAGAAGAAATTGGAAAGAGAGACTTGGCCGGGCGTGGTGGCCACGAGAGAGAGAGACTTGTGAGTCTTCCTGCCTTCATCTTTTCCCCGTGCTGGATGCTTGCTGCTCTTGAACATCAGACTCCAAGTTCTTCAGCTTTTGGACTCTTGGACTACACCACTGATTTGCCAGGGGCTCCTGGGCCTTCAGCTGCAGACTGAAGGCTGAACTGTTGGCTCCTCTACTTTTGAGGTTTTGGGACTTGGACTGACTTCCTTGCACTTCAGCTTGCCGAAAGCCTATTGTGGGACTTCACCTTGTGATTGTGTGAGTAAATTCTCCTAATAACCTCCCCTTCATATATATATATGTGTGTGTGTGTGTGTGTGTGTGTGTGTGTGTGTATCCTATTAATTCTGTCCCTTTAGAGGACACTGACTGTGTAGAAACAGGTATTCCTCTAAATTATTAAGTTGATGCAAAAGTAATTGCGTTTTTTTGCCATCAAAAGTAATGGCAAAACCCGCAATTATTTTGCACTAACCAGATACTAGAAGGAGTTAAAATTGTTATAGACATTTTGGAAGGAATCAGTTTTGCAGCGTTGGTCACAATTTAAAACATACATATACTACAGCCCAACAAATCCAGTTTTCACCATAAAACTTGAAACTTTTGTACATGTATTCAAAGATATATATATATATATATGGGTGTTCATTGTGAAAATATTAGTGATAGCCGTTTTGAATCAACCTAAGTGTCTACCATGGAAGTTGCTAAACAGACTTTGATAGAAGTAACAACTATGGACAATGATGTGCTTCATACACTTCAGTATGTAAACATCTATATTTGTTTTTCAGCGAAAAAGCACATTGCAAGGCATACATTTAGTATGATGTTACTTATGTAAAATCATGCACACACACATAATCATGCACATGCACATTCACACATAGAGTCACAGTCTTTTGTTCTGGTATTTATATATTTATATAAATAATAGAAAATTGTTTGACATGATTTTCAATAAACTTATAACAGAAATTCTGTTTCTCTGAGCAGGAGATAAAGAAACTAAGACTATTAACACTTCTAATATGTTTTGGTTCAGTGTCCTCATCCAAAGCTCATGTCAAATTGTAATCCCCATGTGTTAACGAAGGGGTCTGGTGGGAGGTGATTGGATCACGAGGATGGTTTCCCCCATTTTGTTCTCATGATAGTGAGTGAGCTCTCACAACATCTGATGGTTTAAAAGTGTATGGTAGCTCTTCCCCTTACTCTCTTTCTCTCCTGCCCTGCCATGATAAGATGTCCTTGCTTTCCCTTCCCCTCTGCCATGATTGTAAGTTTCCTGAGGCCTCCTCAGCCATGTGGAATATTCAGTCAATTAAACCTCTTTTATATATATATAAAAATTACCTAGTCTCAGGTAGTTCTTCGTAACAGTGTGAAAGTGAACAAATACAAAGTTTTCGTACCAGGAGAGTGGGGCACTTCTATAAAGATACCTGAAAACGTGGAAGCAACTTTGGAACTGGGTAATGAGCAGTGGTTGGAACAGTTTGGAGGGCTCAGAAGAAGACAGGAAGATGTGGGAAACTTTGGAACTTTCTAGAGACTTGTTGAATGGTTTTGACCAAAATGCTGATAGTGATACGGACAATGAAGTCCAGGCTGAGGTGGTCCCAGATGGAGATGAGGAACTTATTGGGCACTAGAATAAAGGTCTCTCTTGCTAGGCTTTAGTAGAGAGACTGGCAGTATTTTGCCCCTGCCCTAGAGATGTGTGGAACTTTGAACTTGAGAGAGATAATTTAGGGTATTTAACAGAAGAAATTTCTAAGCAGCAAAGCATTCAAGAGTTGACCTGGTTGTTCCTAACAGCATACAGTCATATGCATTCACAAAGGGATGGTCTGAAATTGGAACTTATGTTTAAAAGGGAAGCAACAAGTAAAATTTCGGAAAATTTGCAGCCTGACCATGTGGTAGAAAGGAAAAACTCATTTTCTGGGAAGAAATTTAAGGTGCCAGCTGCAAAAATTTACATAAGTAAAGAGGAGCCCTAAACCTTGGCAGCTTCCACATGTTGTTTGGCCTCTGAGTGCATAGAAGACAAGAGTTTGGGAGTTTCCACATAGATTTCAGAGGATGTATGGAAATGCCTGGATATCCAGGCAGAGGTCTGCTGCAGAGGTGGAGCCCTCATGGGGAAGGACTCCCAGGGCAATGCAGAGGGGAAATGTGGGGATGGAGCCCCCACACAGAGTCTTCACTGGGGCACTGTCCAGTGGAGCTGTGAGAAGAGGGCCACCATCCTCCAGAACCCAGAAATGTAGATCTACTGAGAGCATACATCATACACCTGGAAGAACCACAGGCACTCAACACCAGCCTGTGAAAGCAGCCAAGAAGGCTGTACCCTGCAGAGCCACAGGGGTGGAACTGCTCAAGATCTTGGGAGCCCACCCCTTGTGTCAGTGTGTGCTAGATGTGAGACATGGAATCAAAGGAGATTATTTCAAAGCTTTAAGATTTAACTATTTTCTTGCTAGTTTTCAGACTTGCATGGGGCCTGTAGCCTCTTTATTTTCCCCAATTTCTCCATTTGGAATGGAAGCTTTTACCCAGTGTTTGTACCCCCATTGTATCTTGGAAGTAACTAACTTGTTTTTTATAGTACAGGCTCATTGGTGGAAGGTACTAACCTTGTCTCAGATAAGACTTTGGATTTGGACTTTTTAGTTAATGTTGGAATGAATTAAGAGTTTGGAGGACTGTTGGTAAGGCATGATTGGTTTTGAAATGTGAGAAGGACATAAGATTTGGGAGGGGGCCAGGAGCAGAATGATATGATTTGGCTCTGAGTCCCCACCCAAATCTCATGTCAAATTGTAATCCCCATGTGTTAAAGAAGGGGCCTGGTGGGAGGTGATTGGGTCATAGGAGTAGTTTCCTCCATGCTTTCCTTGTGATAGTGAGTGAGTTCTCACAAGCTCTGATGGTTTAAAAGTGTGTGACAGTGCCCCCCTTGCTCTCTCTCTCTCTCTCTTTTTCTCCAACATGGTAAGACATGCTTGCTTTCCCTTCACCTTTTGCCATAATTGTAAGTTTCCTGAGGCCTCCCCAGCCATGTGGGATTGTGAGTCAATTAAACCTCTTTTCTTTGTAAATTAGCTGGTATCAGGTAGTTCTTTATAGGAGTGTGAAACTGGACTAATACAACTTCCTTGTTTAAAAATTTAAAAATAAAATATGCCCTGAAATAATAGGTGATAAATGTCTGATCAGAGAGTGTGGTAATGAGAAAATTAATATTTATTAAACACCTACTAAGTGTTGGGTACTCTGTAAACCAAGATGCTATTATGACACAGAGATTATCTTTAAGGCTCTAAAATGATCACATGAGACCTTTAAAAGCAGAAATTCTCCTCTGGCTGGTTGCAGAAGAGGAAATCAGCGATTGGAAACATGTAAAGAATCTTAGGGCTCAGCTGTTGGTTTGATGGTGGAAGGAGCCATGTGACAAAAATATATACATAAAAAATAAAAAATAATAAAAAAGGCAGATGGCCTCTAGGAGCTAAGAACAGCCTGCAAGGAAAGTGGTGTCCCAGTCCTACCAGCTCAAAGAAATGAATCCTCCCAAAAACCCGTAATCTTGAAAGAAGACCCTTCCATACAAGAACTGCCATTTGAGCCAAATCTTGATTTCAGCTGAGAGGGCTGAAACTGAGAATCCTCTCATGCCAAACCCAGACTTCTGACAAACAGAAACTGTGAGACAATAAATGCAGGTTGTTTTAAATTGCTACGTTTGTGGTAAATTGTGATGCAGCAATGTAAAATGAAAACAGTTATGTCGTGCTATAGTTATAAATAATCTCCATATCTCAGGAGCTAACCAGAGCACAAAGTTACTTCTTGCTCCAGGTCTGTCTCATGTGAATGTCCAGGGGTGAGGTGGGGTTTACTCCCCAAAATTATTCAGAAATACAGGATGAACTACATGATACAGAACATATGATCCTTCAGATTCTCAGGAGTCGAGACTCTTGCAGGGTGGCACACCTTGGCCAAGAATGGCACGCATA
Organism: Mandrillus leucophaeus; assembly: GCF_000951045.1. Lineage (NCBI taxonomy): Eukaryota > Metazoa > Chordata > Mammalia > Primates > Cercopithecidae > Mandrillus > Mandrillus leucophaeus. The sequence goes on from NW_012105886.1 coordinate 1,944,808, forward strand.
ACCCTTGACTAGAACTAGTCACATGGCCCTGCTTAGATGCAAGGCAGCAAGGAAATGTGAATGAGTAGATAGAATATTTGGTGAGTCCTCTGCATCTGTAATAGGAAGCTGAGGAAATTCTTACTATGACCTTGTGAAAACTGTATTGTCAATATATTTTAACAAATGGGCTAACCGAAGCTTGAGGAGGACGGGCAACTTGCTTAGGGTCATGCTGGTGGCAGAGTCTGGATATGAACTCAGTTCGTATCCAGATGCTATGCTAAAACACATGCTCTTTTCACTGAGCCATGCTGCCCCTTCCCAGCTGAAGGGACTTGTAAAAAGACTACTACAGAGGCTAGGTCTGGAGAAGAAAACATGTGACTGAGTCAGAATTTGAAGGTTATCCCTAAACCTAGATCTTTGACTCACCTTCAAAACAGAGCATATAGTATCTCAGTCTCCCCACCTACATGGGACTAAACGCATATTTCATCAAATCTAAGGTGCCGTGGATTGTAAAATTTGCCATTATCTAATGTACCACTAAGAAAGAAAAACTGCTCCCAATTAAGCTATGATATACAGTAATTGTAAAACACAACCTAACAGGGAAAGGATGTGCATCTCAGAATTGTTGAACTATAGCGATACCTACCCATTCCTACTTGAAGGTGTTGTAGGTAAAAATATCACAGTGGAGTCTCGTCATTACAATTTGTCTCAGGGCTGTAGAGAACTGGGCTGTGATTAATAAAGAAAATTATTCATTTGAGAAACTTTAGTTCCTCTCAGTACCTCATGGAAGGTGTGTACCTCTACCTACTTCTGAAGGGGATTGGGGCAATTACTCAATAAACATTAAAATAAAAACATTAGACATGTAGGGATGACAATAGCAACTTATATTTTACCATATGCAAATGCCATTATAAGTGCCTTAAGGATTGTATAGAAAAAAACCTATGAGTTGAATACTATTATCTTCATTATAAATATGAAATATTTGAAGTATAAAGAGATCAAACAAAGACTCATAGCTGGAAAAAGGCAAAGTGAGGAACCAAACCCAGAAATCTGTTTTTAGAACTCAAGGTTCTGGCCAGGTATGGTGACTCACACCTGTAATTCCAGCACCCTGGGAGGCCGAGGTAGGTGAATCACCTGCGGTCAGGAGTTCAGGACCAGCCTGGGCAACATGACAAAATGCCATCTCTACTAAACATAACAAAAATTAGCAAGGTGTGGTGCGCCTATAATCTCAGCTACTCGGAAGACTGAGGCAGGAGAATTGCCTGAACCCAGGAGGCGGAGGTTGCAGTGAGCCGAGATCATGCCACTGCACTTCAGCCTGGGTGGTGGAGTGAGACTTTGTCTCAAAAAAATAAAAAATAAAATCACTCAAGGTTTGAACCCAACACTACAATCTGTCAGATTTAAACGCTTTAGGACTTCTGTCAAAATCTTCCATTCATTAGAAATGTCTCTCCACCCTATTTTTGCTTTTAAATCTATACCTATTTTCAGAGCACAGTTCACACTTTCTTTTCTCTAACAATCCTTGTTACTCTCAAGTAGGTGCGAATTTTATTTTCTCCAAACCCCTGTAAAAGATTATGCTCTAATTAGGGTGTAGATCATAATCTGTCTTGCACAGTACCAATGTTTAATAAGCACCTGTGGTCAGCTGAAAAAAGACCCCAAACATATTTATTCTAATCCCTGGATCTTGCGAATTACCTTACATGGCAAAAAAGGATCTTTGCATACATGATTAAATTAAGGACCTTGATGACGTGGGGAGATTACCCTAGATCATGTAGATGGGACTTAAATGCCATCACGTGCATCCTTAGAGATGCAGAGAGATTTTACACACACACACACACAAACACACATACACACACATGCACGCCCAGAGAGAGAGAGAGAGGAAGAGAAGGAGAGAGATTAAGAAGGAGAAGAGCACAGAGGCAGAGATTATGGTGATGCAGACAGAAGCCAAAGAATGCTGGCAATCCCCAGAAGCTGTAAGAGGCAAGAACATATTTTTCCCTAGAGGCTACAGAAGGAGCACGGCCTTGCTGACACGTTAATTCAGGCTCATTATATCCAGTTATATAAATTTATTACTTCTGGTCTCCAGAACCATGAATAAATTTATGTAATTTTTGAACTACATAATTTGTGGTAAATTATTATAATAGTCATAGAAAACTAATTCAGCATTTATTCTATACAATATTTTTAAAAATAATTTATTCAAATAAATTAATTTTTTTTTTTACTTTCAAACTGGATCTTTAGGTATGCTATCTTGAATAATGTAACTACTATAAATATGTAAGTTTATATTATACAATTTGGCTAATCAACAAAAAGTTGTGATTTAACCATAGGACAACATGAAAGAAAAAAATTTGTAAGTGTGTTTAATTTCAGTTAAATTTTTTGTTTGCAGGTAAAGAAACATGATCTGATATGTTAATGTTTGTTAGTAAAAGTAGAAATTTCCCAAAACAAAAAATTCATCTTTGCTTTCACCGCTTCTCATAAATGGGTACACAAGTTTGTTTCAAGTTTAAGTGATTTTTATCTCTCACCAGAAATATCACTATTATTTATTTCCCCTGTTAGAAAAATAAAGTGAACAGTTTTAGAAATCCTGAAAGTATTCACCCAGAACCATTACATGAAAAAAAAAACAAAACAAAACACTAGCACTTACAGAGAAAGGCTGATACTCTTTATTCTTCAGTACCAAAATTTACTATGAAATCCTCCTGGTATTTCTTAAATCCTTAATAACTGAAATATCTTCACCTACTTTTAAAATTAAATATAAGATCTCTGTAATTTTTTTAAAAAAACGAAAAGTCATTGCGTAAGACTTTGATCAATGCAAAATTAATATTGCAGGTACAATGAAACTCTGGAGTTGGTTCATAATAAAAAAACTTCAATATACTTGTAAGTACTGCCAAAATAAGCAGGAACTTACTCTTCATCCAAGCCGTCAGATTTTTCTTCTGTCTGCAAACAGAGCAAAATTCAGGACATTTCACTACTGGAGAATCTCTAATGAGTGGTTAGTAAAATACCCACCTTTCTGACTGCCACTGGATATCAAAAAAATTACTCACTTCTGACTCAGTAATTACCCACCAAAAATTTAGATCAAGTGGTCCTCACGTCACCCAAATTAGTACCTGACAAGGAATGCTTTTGGCAAGGTTGGCAGCTGAGAAACAGGAAGTGAGTTGCAAAACATTATTAAAACTTGAAAATAACAGCCTTAAAGGTGTGTGATCTACCATTCAAATACTCAAAAACTACGACAAAGAGAAACATCCCACCCGGGCAGAAAAGAAGCTGGGGGAGACGGCGTAGAAGACAAGCACAGGAAATGTCACTCGGTCTTCACTCACCTTAAGGGCGACAGCCAGTTCTCTAATGAGCCATTATCATTATTACTACCACATTTTCAAACGTGCAAAAATCTTGTAATATATTTGGGAAGAGGTAAAAGTTCTGAATGTTTGTTTATAGCAGACTTCGAGGGTCAAACTGTACTCTCAAAACCTCTTGCCAGCGGTTGGGCTACTTGTTAAGCCACATACAGTGAAGGGTTCAGATTCCTTCACAGACTGAAAGTATGGCAAGGGGGCTCACATTAGAATCTGACCAGGCACCTCATGTGGTTCAAATCCTTATTTTGAGGAAATATAGCAAGGATCAAAGAACTTGGCTTGTCTTTGCCTCCACACTGAAGGTCATCTGGCAGCGGATGCAGAGCTCTCAGAAAAATTGAATGGTTTCTTGATATTTTGTCTTTAAATTAGTCTAAACGAGTCACTGAGATTCAATTTTTTGTTTGACCATTTTTGTTGGTAGGATCATTGCAGTATTCACTCACCACTCAATTCATACATCTATAATTCAACTTGAATATTACAAAAATAGGTTTTAATGGTGCCGTGACTTTTAAGTTATATTGTCATTTATTTTGGGGGGGCTGATCCACATATAGTGTGTGTGATCAAAAACAGTAATAACACTATTCATTAAGAATTGCTGTTCCCATTCAGATTTCAGTCAAATGGTCTTTTGTTAGAAAACAGAATAGCTAACATCAAATTAGATCAGAAGTTGCCCAATTGTGGCCCATGGGTTAAATCCATCTAATCTATTTGTTTACATATTGTCTATGGCTGCTTTCCTTGCTGCAGTGTCTGCAGAGCTGAGTAGCTGTAACAGAGATCCTGTGACCCACAAAGCAGAAAATATTTACCATCTTACTCCTTACAAAAAAAAAAAAATGCTGACTGTTGTACTGGATAATGGCATGAATATTAGGTGGATTGCAGTCTATACTACAGAAACATTCTCTGGTCTCTATATCATTATTTTCTGAGACTCTCTTGACTGTATTCAAGGTCCTTCATGCTCAGGTCCCATGTCCTACTACCCTAGCGTTCATTATTAAATCCTATCCAGGACTGCATTCCTCAAACACACTGCCACATTCGCACTTGAATATTGTTGCTAGGCATCAGAGATGCAATGCCTATTAAGATGTGGTTCCTGCCTATAAAGCATTTGCCATCTAGCAGCAGCTCATTACCTAGAAAACACAGTGCCTGGGACGGAGTAGGTGTCATATGCATATGTACTTTATAGGTAGTTGAAATGAATTGAGCTGAATTTATATATATATA
>NW_012105886.1:1949687-2039519 GCF_000951045.1 Mandrillus leucophaeus
TGAATTTATATATATATACACACATATATATATATGAACTGTTGCAATAAGTGTGCATTATCCTCCAATCCTGGATTTCCTCCAAGTCAGATTAAAAGGTCTTCTCTATTTGCACCACAAACTTGTAGAAAAAAATTCCTTGATAAATCTTGAAAAGTTTACTTAATGACATTTTCTAGATTCAAATCACACAGCAAAATTAATCTGCACTAATTAAAGCATTTTACTAATTACTCTTTCTATATGGGCCTTGAATATTTCTCTTCCTTGCAGAGAGAGCTAGAGGAATATATCTCTAACAGGAATATGAGACTAATAGTCTCAGCATTAAGGATTGCTTTGTTTTGGCCTTGGATAATTATTTGTGCCATGTCATAGATTCCATTAAGATATTTCTTGATATAGTATCATTATTGGTACTGCATTTTTCTCCTGAGGTGATACTTGGGGGTCCACTTAAGAAATTGTATTTAAATGAAGACTAATTAATTGTAAAAGGACCTCTTGGCAAAGATTGCTCAAATTAAATAATAATTACCAAATACCCTCTTCACTTTATGCTATGTAGACTCAGCCTTCAAGTTTCACCAAGCTCTTAACAAGTCAGTCCTGACTGGTAATTACTCAATAATCTCTTCCTTCAATGGTATAAGCTTCTCAGGCTTTTTGCAATTCTTTAAAAAAAAAGAAATAAGAAGAAAAAGAATTTCACCTTTGATTTCCATCTAGATACATATCACCTAAAGAATGAGGGCATTTTTGTCCAACAACTCATCTGAAATAGTCCAACACTAGCTGCTGTGTGAAGAAAATCATCAGTGTTGCTTTCAAAAGATATTCAACAGATATGGTTACTCTAAGTTTGGCTTCAGACTAAGATCCTAGACTTCTCTGGCACTGAGATCTGAATATTCTTATTCCACCGCGACTATTATGGAAAGTTAAAAAAAAGTGTGTGAGTTAAGCATTAGGTAGAAAGGAGGAATTGTGACTTACAAAAATGTACAAGTTATTTTGGGTCTGTTCTAGAAGTAAAGTACTTGTTCTTGGGACAACTGTCATAATCACTCCATAAGTCTTCACCAAGTTTGATTGCAAAGTGATTTGCTTCCCTTCACGGTAAATTTGTGTGGCATATGCCTCACCTGTCTAAGTGTGAGTGGCATGATGGTTTAGGGAGTTACAAGAAGATGATTTTCTAAATTCTTAGGAAAAAAAGGGAACCAACTACAAAAACTCATTAAAACACACTTAAGTTGAAGCTTAAAGAAAAGTTTCATGAGAAAAGGAGAATTGGGGGTTCAGCAACAAATATCCAGCTATAATGTGTTGTTATGGACTGAATGGCATCCCCACCCCCATTAAATTCATATGTTGAAGCCCTAACTCCCAATGTAATGGTATTTAGAGATGTGACTTTTGAGAGAGAATTTGGTTTAGAGGTCACAAGGGAAGAGCCCTTGTGAGGGATTAGTGCCCTTATCAGAAAAGACACCAGAGAATGTGTCTCTATCTTCTTTTCTGCTATGTGAAAACGCAGCAAGAAGGTGGTCATCTGCCAGCCAGCACAGGTGCCCTCACCGGGACCCCACCCTGCTGAAACCCTGATCTCAAATTTGTAGCCTACAAAACTGTGAGAAAATAAATTGTTACATTTTTGTTATTGAAGCCACTCTGACTACAATATTTGGCTATGGTGGCTGGAGGTAACTAAGACACCTGATAACCAGCAGATTTACAAATTATTTAGTAAAGGATATGCCTGCAGAAATGGCCTGAGTCTGATGCCTTGATTAATACACAAACAGACTCTGGGTGGCTCTTCTTCTACTTATCGCCAAGATACAATCTGGCACAACAGTTTTGTTTGATAGACAGCATTGGCCCATGCTTGTCAACTAGCCAATGTGAAATAACATTATTACTGTATAATGTCGAGTTAGGCTGCATAATATTTCCATTGTATGACACACATGATGAAGAGATTTCAGAGTTCTCCACTGTTTATATAATTAGCATTACATATTTGTGAAATTAAGGTACCACTACCACCGTTATTACCATATTTCCTTCCTTCCTGGGTGCTGATACATGTGCATGTTCACTTTTGAGAATGATCAGAGAAAGCACCTCCGACTCCAAAGGCTGTCTGTCTCCCCGCAGTCCCCATAGAAGGGATTCGAACCCCTACTTTATCCTGCGGCCTTGCCAAAAATAAAATAACCAGAGCCAACTTGAGGAATGAGAGGAGAGAACAAGAGGGAACCGGCCTAAAAGACCTGGCTCTGAGTGTAGTTTATTGCTCTACTGCTGGTTTGAAAGGATTATGTAGCCATAGGCTATCTCTAGATAGAAAGATGGTTCAGTGACATCCCTTTGGTAAATAAGTAGCTATCACTCCTCCCTCTAAACGTCACATTGAAGTAGGCTGTGTTGTCTGATTAATTCAGTTTGAATACCGCTGACTGACTGTCACTGTAGTCATATGTCACTGGTGGCAGCTCAGAGAGTCTAACCTTCTCTAACATCAGTGCACACAATTCATTTTAAAATGTGGTCTAATGGTTACTGAATACCTGCAAGGTAAAGGGAAGATGGGATGCATTTTCCCTCAAAATAGCCTGCAACCAAATTTATGAAAGCAAAGGGTAGGCATAGTAGTGTTCTTTGCAATGCAAAGACTGTAAGTCACTTGGAAATTTCCCCAAAGAATTGTCTTCATCTTTTTCCAGAGTCTGACCAGGCTCTTGGCAGTCAGCTATGTGAGGAGATATGGCACCTCCTTAAGTTTGCTTTGTGTAATTAGAAAGGGGCAAAACATAGCAAGATCTCTTGTCTTTGGAGCAGTCTGAGAGTGTTCTCGCCACAGGAAGCAGACACCTGGTCAGGTCTGCACAACGCATCTCTCTTCTTTCCCTTCTGGAGAAAGAGTGACATGGTGGAGACCCTGGGCTTTGGAACCAGGTGGTTGAAATCATAACTCTACTATTAATTAGTTTCCTAAAATAAGGAAAGCTTCTAAACAATCCTGGTCCTCAGTGTTTCATTCACCAAATGGCAACAATATCTCTTTATTATGTTTCTGTGATGAGCGCAAACGAAGCCTAGTATGGGAACACCTACCACCTTGTCCCTGTTCTTTGAACACACATTGGAGAATAATGCTACTAAAAATGTGCATTGCTTTTATTCATGGCCATGTGCAAAAGAGACAAGGCTTTGACCTAATCTTGCCTCAGGCTTTGGCCTCCAACTCCGACAATAAATACACACGTCTCTGTTTACAACTCCATAAACAGGGACATGTGTTTCTGTTAACAATGCATGCTCTGGGCTGTCTCTGTGATCAATTATTTTATATCATTTTCAAATTGTTACGTGTTTAGATCTTTCCAAATAGCTGTCCCCTGAACGAAAAGGGCCTGCCTAACTATGGCATGGTCAGAAGGGTTCCCTTCAACTTATCACATCTAGAAATGCCACAGACAGAAATGCTTCCAGGCTATTTGCTAAGAAAACTAGCATAAGCTGCTTATCAGAAAATATTACATTTTCCCTGAAAGGTGAACTGTTTTGTCAGTTGCTTGGGCTGTGTGAAATTTCTTTTTTGTCATGATAGGTCACTGCACAGAAGCTAACAGTAGACTGCCATCTCCCTGGTGGATGCCAGGGCCCTGGGCAAAATCCTGAAAAGCTAGCCTTTGCTTTTAGGACAAGTATGCAATCACTGGAATCCAAGCCCTATATAAATGTAAGTGGTATTAGTATTCTTATAACTGTGAGGTTTTTTTAAAGATGTATCAGTCAACTCACCTCATGAATCCAGATTCTATATAAAGCTTGGTGTCTTCTAGTTTCTTTAGCTGGCAGAATAATTTGGTAGAAAATATTCCATCCTCTTCTTGAAATACCTCACTTTAAGATTCAAATCTGAAATTCCAGACCCCAAAGGAACACAAGAAACTGAAAATGCGAGTTTCATGTCCTGTTCTGTTACAGATTTCTGGCTTTGGGCAGGTCATTTCAAATGTCACTGGATCTCAATTTCCCCATCTGCAACAAGTCAATGAAAGTGTTTATGTCTTGTGGTAATTATGAAACTCATAGGGAGTCACTGAAGTAAAAATTCTTGGGCTGGGCACAGTGAGTTATGCCTGTAATCCCAGCACGTTGGGAGACTGAGGTGGGAGGATGGCTTGAGCTCCAGAGTTTGAGGGTGCCGTGAACAATGATCGCAACACAGCACCCCAGCCAGGGCAAAGGGAGGCCCTGCCTCAAAAAAAAAAAGAAAGAAAAAGAAAAAAATCTTATTCACTGCAAAGCCAAGGCAAATGTAAGGCATGTAGATTCCTTTCATTATAGTCAAACACCTTACCATGCTCCACACAATCACAACGCGAGAGGCCAATCACTGCCACTTACAGCTTTTGGTTTCATGTTCAGTGTCTCTGCGGCCCAGGCAATCAGTGTCACATTTTTATGCAACGTGGATAATGACATAGGAGGATTGGATTCTGCCTGGTTTATGGTCTGGACTATACAAATTTGCATTTTGACCAGAGACCTGAGAGAATTTACTGTGCTTCATGAAGTTTTATGATTGAGTCTATTAAGTATAATAATATTAATAACAACAATAATAATAATTGAACATTCAAAGAAATTAAGTGGCTTGCTTTAGGAAACAACAGCTAGTAAATGATCAAGATTTAATATATACATAATTCTGTCTGGGTCCAAAGAGCATAATCCTGAGGCTTGAGGCTTCATTACCTGTGCACCCTGATAAACCTTCTGAGAAAGGCAATGACCAGAAGTCATGTAACATCAAACTTTTTCCTGTAACTCTCAAGAGTAAACATAAATGGCTTACATGTGATTCTTGCTAATGTTAAGATAGTATCCAGTCTCAGTTGGAGTGGCAGTATGAAAAGATAGAGGAACATTTTCGATCACATTTACTTTCCTTTATATTTGGTTTGAAGATTCAAATTCTCTCATTCTCTCTCCTCCTTTTTTTCTCTCTCTCCTTCCCTTCTTCCTCTCCTCACTGTCTCTCACTCTCCCTTTTCTCATTCCCTTCTCCTATCTTTATCTCCCTTTCTCTTTTCCTCTTCCCCCATGCTTCTCTCTCCATCTTGCTCTCCATCACCGTCTCCCTTTCTCTGTCTCTCTGTCTATGAGAAAGATTAACCCTAGAATAAAAACAAGAGACTTTGGCATCATAATCATATTTGAATACCAGCTCTACCACCTCCCAGCTGTGAGCCAGGGCATGGACTTAATTGTTCAAATTTCAGTGACCTCATATTTGCGGTAGACCTACACTCCTTCTCATGTAAAGCTATGGTGTGGGTCATAAAAAAGAACATAAACAAAGTGCCCAGCAGGATGCCTGGCCTTTAGGAATGGAAATTCCTTCTCTAATCCAGACATATATCTGAACAACTGGTACTAAAGTAGCAAACTCAAATCACTCAGATGCTGTCATGTTCTAAATATAAAGGAACTTGTCAAACTGATGTATTTTCGCTGAAATGAATGAATGTTTTGACATCCTGCTGAGGGAGGAAGCATTTTTCTGGATCACATGGTGTTTGGCTCCCAGTTCATGGATGCACTTTGCATGGCCTGCACAGTTCTTTTCCGGGGCTGGCCAGTGGCCAGGCTCAAGGCCTTTCATGGGCACTCAACAATCATCATACTCCAGCCTTGTGCCTTCTCTATCCCTCCCATTTCCTAATCCTTCTGACACTTTCTTTGAGGCCATCCAGCATACAGAATTCTTGCGGAGAGGAATCCGGGATGGTGCTAGAGATGAATTTGGTTTGCTTTATTTGCAGTAACTGGTTTCAGGCATTCCCAGATTCTAAACTAATGTGCTTTCCTGAATATGTTACAAATCACCTGTAAAATCAGTCTTAGTGCCCAGACTTAGGCAGGAATTAAACTCAACAGTGCTGAAAAGCACTGTTACTTGAAGCCAAAAATAGCCCTCATGCCTCTAGTGAGGTACAGAAACCAACCCTTCAGGCTCCCATTTTCCCTCCCCATGGACATTCTCTGAATTCTTTCCAACTGTTATTTCCTTTTCCTAAAAGTAGGGAATATTTCCTGACTATGCAGAATCTCAAGCCATGTGCCTGCAAAGCACACCTGTGATTCAAAGGTACCTCTGTTCTGAAAAGGAATGCCCCAAACCATATGGGAAACCAAAGCAAAGGAAGAATGTGCAGCCTTTTATTTTATCTTACTTTATTATTTCATTATTATTATTTTTGGAAAAATAGCAGATGAGTCACTTGACCCACTGTGAAGAAGCAAGATAAAGAATGAATTGTTTCTCTGACAATTACCCATGGCTCAAGTAATCACAAGGCCCAGATATCACCCTTGAGCTGTGCTGCTTTTGGTTTGCTCTGAGTAAATAAATATAATCCAAAACACTTAGAGCTTATGTATTCCAAAATTGTCTGCCTCTTGGATTTGCCATTACTCTTATTATTCTGAAGTGTACACATATTTCTGTTTCAAACAATGGTAATGATACACAATTTTGAATTGAAGTAAGCCTCCATAACCTGCTGTTTCTTTTTGTGGTGCATTCATCTGTAAATATACTTTAAAAACTATAAAAACACTATACAAATATAAGCTATTGACTGCACATGGTATGCATATTTTTATTTTTATGCATAACCACAATAATAACAAAAGGATTCTCAACTTGCTTGCATGCTAGCCATAGCAATAATATTTCACCAAACTCACACCTCAGCAAGGTTCATTGCATCCTTGTGAATTTGCAGACTAGACCTGGTGAACCCTTTCCAATCTGACAGACGTCACAACCCATTCACCCGAGTTGCCATATGTGGCTCCAGCTAAGAGTATCACCACACAATCATACATTTTTACAATGGGTCTATAAAACAACCATTATAATAAATGTCTGCTTAATTAATTCATTAGGACACAAAGCAATTTATTATGCTCTTATTTGCTATCATTCTCCCTGCTCAAATTTAATAATGCAAAAAGGTTTCTCTGATGCCAACCCCTAGAAATAATAAAAATACATTCATCATGGATATTGAACGCAGACACGCCTGGCAGTACTGCTGGCAAAGAGGAGGCAGTGAGACGTGGAAAGAGAAACTAGGGGATGTTTTGCACGAGCCTGGCTAGAATCGAGTCTCTACGAGAAAGGAAGGAGCCTAGTACAATGCTCGGCATGGCAGCAACGAAGGTGCCCAGAATAAGTATTATTACAATATGCAACAAAAGGAGGAGGGAGAAAGAGAGTTGGGGTGAAAAGCTTTCAAGTCAGTTAAATTCATGAGGGCTATGGAGGCTCAAATTGAAATTATCTCACTCTGTGCTGATAAATAAAGTGGCTCTGGTACCTAAATCATGACACTAACTATACGTTTCGATTTTTTTAAGTAGTGATTAGGTGGATACTCTGGGGAACCTACCAGCCTTCACAGAGATAACAGACTCAACTTAATATCAACTTAAAAAGAGACTTGAATTCTAACCAATCTCATGTAATGAATTGAAATTCTATAGCTTTCAGAGGGGGGGAAAGATAAAAAAGCGACACGGCTCCATTCTCTAACTTGCTGTCAGGAAATATAATTTGTGCTCTCGGTGATTCACCTAGCTCATATGCAGCATGCAAATTTATTTCCCTAATAATCAGACCTGGAGATTGCCCAAGAGGATTAATAGCATCATTCCTTATGACCGCCAGGATATTATGCACCTCTGACATGGAAAAATTGTGTTAGTTCTACAGAGAAAACGCAAGGATATTTGTCCTGCTAGACAATATAATAGGCTGGTGCATCATCAGATTACAATGTCATTTCAAAAACCTTGAATACAAATAATGTACAGTGGGGGAAATGTTGGAACAACCTCCCTTAATTCAGTAGCCTTGAATTCACAAGTATTTTTGTGTGTGCTATGCAGTGTATGCATAGTTTTTTTTAAGCTTTCCAACATTGCATGCAAAAAGGCAAGCATATTATACATTCCATGAGCTCTTGTCATTGTTTTTTTGGAAAATGGATGAAAAATATATGAGAAAAGGGCTCTTTCTATGGTTTTGGCTTATTTTTGTCCTGCCTGTATACAGCTAAAGGTAGTGTTCGGAAACAGAACTTTCATAAGTATATGCTGACTGGGGTTTATACGTGGGGTGTGCTTGTTGGCATGTACACAGATAGAGGTATCTAAGAATTTCCCTCTACTTGTGTCTTTATTCAAACACGGAGTCATTCGTACCTTCAATTGCTCGATATTTGATACTCAAAGTAAAACAATATGTTTCACAAGCATTGTTGGGGACTATATTTTATTTTACTTCTTTATTTTTAACAATGAATTGGTCAGGAATGTTCCAAAACAGTAATGTCTCCAGCTGTACTTTAGACCAAAGAACGCTGCCTTGAGACAAGACCAAATTTCATTATTATGCGCATGGGAGCAATAAGATTAGCTCCTACTGCTGCCCCTAAGGTGGAGCAGCAGGAAGAACCAATGAGATGATGCTAATGTGCATGTTAATAGTATTCTGCTAGAAGAAGTTGGGATAATTAAACATGTACCGTCTCTTTAAGACAGAGCTGCACACATTTTCTTCGGATGGGTGTTTACAAGAATTCCAATTTCAGGTCATAGCCATTTCTGAGATTGCTTAAGAAAGAGATGGGAATAACTTATCTTATTCATGTATTCAAGGAACCTTATAAAATGTGCAAAACATAACAGTTTTAAGGGGCAAAACATGCATCTTATCTTGACAGAGCTGCTTTATTATGTGTACTGCTGTATACTGACCTAATATATGGAGCATTTTTAGCTAATATACCTTGCAGGAAACCAGCCTTTAATGTGATGGATTTTATGGTATCTCATTAGGGTGTGTTTATATAACCTGATACTAAACACGTTTTCAGATTCATGTTCCTTATTAAAATTGTGAGCCACATTGATTTTTAGTTGGAACAGCAACAGAGTCATTTTTACTATTAAGAAGGGTAGCTCTGAAGTTATTCCCAGAGCACGACTAGTCTCTGTACAAAGTTGGGGACTTCCTCCTTCATTGCCTCAATTAGCATGGTCTTGATGGGACAGCCCACTGTCCTTGTTTAGAAACCTCTGATAGATTATTATTCATGATGCAGAATTTTTAATTTCATAAGAAGTTTCTCTCTTTTGTTCAAGAGGGAAAAAATTCTTTTATTTTTCTGCTATTTTCCTATCAGCCTTTTTTGTTTTATGGATTAGATCCAGTTAATATAGACAGATTGGCCCTGGAGAGATAAATATCTTCATATCTGAGCTTCCAGGGTTTTCCTATCAGCCAAGGCAGTATTTGTGTAAAAGTGGTAAATAAAATAAATAAAAAAAAGAAAGAAAGAAAGAAAAGAAAGAAAGATGAAAGAAAGAAAGATGAAAGAAAGAAAGAAAGAAAGAAAGAAAGAAAGAAAGAAAGAAAGAAAAAGAAGAAAGAAAGAAAGAAGAAAGAAAGAAAGAACACTTAACATTACAAGTTGTGTTAAACAAAATAATGACTTTCACATGGTGAAGTCTCCGTTTTGTAAACTGATCCTGTGAGGTAACTCAGGAGTCAGCTGTAAATAGTATCCCAGGGTATTTTCGGTGGAGTCAGGGGAAATAATGACCTAGAGGTACTGTAAATAGTTTAAATTATTGGAAGGTCTTTCTAAGAAATGTAATGTGAGAAGAGAGAGAAATGTTTTTACTCTATTGTAAAATGAATGCCCTTTGGAGGTGATCCAAATTCAGAATGCAAATATTTAGAGTAAAGGACTATCTTTTGAGAAAAGCAAATACTGTACTTTTCCTACTTGCTACAGCAAAGCTAGTTAACACCATCGAACCAGGAAGGAAAAAAGAACACACAGGCAGAAGCATGGATATGTTTATTTCACTTTTGCATTTTAACCTAAATTTGCAAGCCTTTAATATGGAGAGTGAGAAGCAAATTTTCAACAGTAACATAGAAAACTAATAGCACAAATATTATTCCTCATAGTATTTCATTGTAATCATATTGGTAACTTTACCTATAATCCTGGAGTTGCAATTCACAAGCCTCAAGGAATCACTAATATTTGGCCTAAGAAATTTTAAGTCTGAACTTGTTCTCAGGAAAGAAGATAGTTTGCCTTCATTTTGCCCCTGGCATGCTATTCGTTATTAAACATTAAAGTTTTGTCAATTACTTTCATATTTGATTATTATCCCAGTTATTCTACCAGCTAATCAAGTCTTTTTTAAAAATGTGCCTGGCAGTGACTATGAATTGATGTACTGAATAGAATTATTTGCACTTTTTGTTTCCTAGTTAACCATAGCAATTGGCTACATATTTTAATTCACTCCACCGCGACTATCCATCACCGTTATTCTCAAATGTAACAGGATAACTTACTCATTTATTTTAATCAATGTGAGATTGAACTTTCAAAGTTACTCTTTGGCTAAATATAAGCGCCTCGTTCATGTACTTGTTTTAAATGGGGATGAACTGAGCTATCCTGAGAACAACTCTGTTGGTAGTATTAACAGCTTCACAGTTACTTGTCTTGAGGTGTAATTATTTTACCATTATTACATGCAAGGCTTTTAACAAAGCAGTCTTTCCCTCCATTTAAGCAGAGAGTTTCATAATTTATTGCATCTCTTTGGTCATCAACACACTATACAAACAGTTGGCCACCGGTGACCAATTACATTAAGGTTAAGCAACATAACTTTAAATTAGAAATAAGCTAATGTATCTTCATCAAGGGCCTGCTGTGTTTTCACTGCTGTTTATGAGATGATACTAAATGTGGATATAGAGCACGCTCACTGGGACCAATTCCTTTCGGCCTGAAAATGGGAAAGTCTCGAGTGTACCCAGGTCCAAAGCTAATTAATGGGATAACATCTGCTTTAAGCATTCAGCTGGAGTAATTTCTATCAACTTCCCAGCGAAGGTGCACGGGAAACTGTCAGAGAACTAAGTATCTATCATGAGCCATATTAATCTGTAACAGGACTGCAAAAGGCATATTTCTGTCTTGGTTTTCTATTTATTAGGGGTGTTGCTATTACCGATATGAGTTTCCTCCCCTTCTTGTTTTCTTCAGTGCATGAATAATTGTGGGGTCTATAAGCAAATAACCCATGATATACACATAGACCAGGGAACTGTACATGTTTTCAAACATTCGATGTAGAGGAGATAAAAGACAAGAATAAAACAGCCATGTTCTTTCTGAAACAATCAGTTTTATCCACAAAGACATTTATGTTGTTTTATCATAATACTTAAAAACGCAGCAGGATTTGCTAAAGAGAAATACCAGTACTGTAAAACAAGCTTCAGAAGGGATAAGCCCACTTATTTCGTGTTATTTCATGTTATCAGCTCTTGTACAACATGATTCCAGCTTTAGTAGTGACTAAATAAAGGCACCTGTCCTGTGTGGTCATTTGCATAAATCCAACCCGAATGGAGGAAAAAGTAAATCTCTGACAACCTAAAACAACTGTGTGGAAGCAGCAAGGGTAATTCTGTTAGCAGAGGTTTTTGACTGATTCTAATTCTTTATTCACCTACTTATTTCTTTCTGTTTATATATGTATTGATTTATTTTGCAGGGGAGTAGGAGAAAGAGCTAATATTAATTAAGAGCTTAAGAGGACGTGTTTCCACGTGTACGTTCTTTTAAAGTAAGCCCCTGAATGATTAGTATGCTTCCTATGCAGTTATACAATCAAGCAAACAGCACCAGGCCTATGTTTCATCAATAGAAAGGGAAAGAAAAAAAATACATTGTTTTTACTGGTTGAGGTGAAATTTATGCTGATGTCACTTTTTCATAATAATGAACCCAATAAATGGCATACATAAAATACGATCCTGAGGCAGCAATTACAATAATGATCATTTACCTTTACCTGAAAATGGTTGTGGTCAAAGGCCAAATGTCATCTCACAATGAGTATAGGGGAATACATGGTCTAAAATCCCAAAGCCTCCTAAAAAGGATGTCATTCAGAGTTATGAAAATGAAATTGAGAGGAGAATGAGGGTATTTTTTAAAAAATCTTAACACGTATAGAAGAACAAATTCAGCATTTTCCTTAGATATTGAATAATTCTATGAAATGTTTAATATTGCTAAATTGAAATTGTGGCTTTCCCCAAGATTATGCAATAATCTCATAGCCAACTAATAAGTTGTGTTGGTTAATTGCCAAGCTATTTTGCATACAGTTAAGTTGTGCATATAAAAATACACATGATGAAACATGTAGTGTTTTATAACCCAGAGCAACTAACATGCTCATACCTAATGCATGCACACACACTGTAACCCAGGACAAATTGCTCGTGTTAGTTACTACCACAGGCTGGCAGGCCAGGAAATACATTTGGTGCCTAATATGCATAAGCACAGAAATATGGTCAGACTCATTACTGTAATAAAGCTACGATTTGCCAACAGGATCAGAAAAACACACGTGAAGCAGTCTGTCCCTTCCATTAGTTCATGTGCCATAAAGCAATAAGGTTGTAAGAAGGGTGAATCCTCAATTCAGTTGTGCTACCTTGTCTGGGTTATTTGAACCTTATTTGCCTTAAGGGGCCCATTTGCTTGTCCTAATGTGTACACAGTGATAATGTAGCCATTTACGCAATAAGGAAGGCCTGCAAAACAGTAGTCTGCTCAGCAGTAGCACGGGGTAGCAAGAGTGTGGAAAAGTGGTAACTATTGGTCCAATTACATAATTCCGTGTTTCGCGGAGGCATCTGCAAAGCAGAAAGGTAGCTTTTTAATGTGCTTCAGAGTGGGTGGAATACTGGACAACAAAAATGCCAAACAGATTTCTTTCCAATGCTTTGGTGAAATTAGATCCAGTTTGATAAAATAAAATACCTTGAGTTGTCTGCTTGAATTTTCCATATTACACAAAAGACTCTTTTATTTCTTGTTTCTGTTTTTTTTTTTTTTCTTTTTTTTTAAATTATACTTTAAGTTCTGGGATACATGTGCAGAATGTGCAGGTTTGTTACATAGGTACACATGTGCCATGGTGACTTGCTACACCCATCAACCGATCATCTACATTAGGTATTTCTCCTAATGCTATCCCTCCCCTAGTCCCCCACCCCTCAACAGGTCCCAGTGTATGATGTTTCCCTCCCTGTGTCCATGTGTTCTCATTGTTCAACTCTCACTTATGAGTGAGAATATGCAGTGTTTTGTTTTCTGTTCCTGAGTTAGTTTGCTGAGAATGCTGGTTTTGAGCTTCATCTATGTCCCTGCAAAGGATATGAACTCATCCTTTTATGGCTGCATAGTATTCCATGGTGCATAGGTGCCACATTTTCTTTACCCAGTATATCATTGATGGGCATTTGGGTTGGTTCCAAGTATTTTCCCTTGTGAATAGTGCTGCAATAAGCATACATGTGCATGTATCTTTATAGTAGAATGATTTATAATCCTTTGAGTATATACCCAGAAATGGGATTGCTGATTCAAATGGTTTTTCTAGTTCTGGATCTTTGAGGAATTGCCACATTGTCTTCCACAATGGTTGAACTAATTTACACTCCCACCAACAGTATAAAAGTGCTCCTATTTCTCCACATCCTCTTCAGCATCTGTTGTTGCCTGACTTTTCAATGATCACATTCTAACTGGTGTGAGATGGTATCTCATTGTGGTTTTGATTTGCATTTCTCTGATGACCAGTGATGATGAGCTTTTTCTCACATGTTTGTTGGCCACATAAATGTCTTCTTTTGAAAAATGTCTGCTCATATCTTTTGCCCACTTTTTGATGGGGTTGTTTTTTTCTTGTAAATTTGTTTAAGTTCCTTGTAGATTATGGATATGAGCCCTTTGTCAGATGGATAGATTACAAAAATGTTCTCCCATTCTGTAGGTTGCCTGTTCACTCTGATGATAGTTCTTTTGCTGTGCAGAAGCCCTTTAATTTAATTAGATTCCATTTGTCAATTTTGACTTTTATTGCGATTGCTTTTGGTGTTTTAGTCATGAAGTCTTTGCCCATGCCTGTGTCCTGAATGGTATTGCCTAGGTTTTCTTCTAGGATTTTTATGACTTTAGGTCTTACATTTAAATCTTCAATCCATCTTGAGTTAATTTTTGTATAAAGTGTAAGGAAAGGGTCCAGTTTCAGTTTTCTGCAGATGGCTTGCCAGTTTTCCCAACATCATGTATTAAATAGGGAATCTTTTCCTCATTGCTTGTTTTGGTCACGTTTGTCAAAGATCAGATGGTTGTAGATGGGTGGTGTTATTTCTGAGGCCTCTATTCTGTTCCATTGGTCTATATATATGTTTTGGTGCCACTATCATGCTGTTCTGGTTACTGTAGCCTTGCAGTATAGTTTGAAGTCAGGTAGCATGATGCCTCCAGCTTTGTTCTTTTTGCTTAAAATTGTCTTGGCTATATGGGCCCTTTTTTGGTTCCACATGAAATTTAAAGTAGTTTTTTCCAATTCTGTGACGAAAGTCAGTGATGGCTTGATGGGGATAGCCTTGAATCTACAAATTACTTTGGGCAGTATGGCCATTTTCACGATATCTATGAGCATGGAAAGTTTTTCCATTTGTTTGTGTCCTCTCTTATTTCCTCGAGCAGTGGTTTGTAGTTCTCCTTGAAGAGGTCCTTCACATCCCTTGTAAGTTGTATTCCTAGGTATTTTATTCTTTTTGTAACAATTGTGAATGGGAATTCACTCATGATGTGGCTCTCTCTCTATTTTTGGTGTAGAGGAATGCTTGCGATTTTTGCATTTTGATTTTGTATCCTGAGACTTTCTTGAATTTGCTTATCAGCTTAAGGAGATTTTGGGCTAAGATGCTAGGGTTTTCTAAATATAGAATCATGTCAACTGCAAACAGAGACAATTTGACTTCCTCTCTTCCTATTGGAATATCCTTTATTTATTTCTCTTGCCTGACTGCCCTGGCCAGAACTTCCAATACTATGTTGAATAGGAGTGGTGAGAGAGGGCATCCTTGTCTTGTACCAGTTTTCAAAGGGAATGCTTCCTTATTTTGCCCATTCAGTGTGATATTGGCTGTGGGTTTGTCATAAATAGCTCCTATTATTTTGAGATACGTTCCATCAATACCTAGTTGATTGAGAGTTTTAAAAATATTATGGAATTTACATTGGGTAAAGGCAGTTTCCTCATTAGAGGGAAGGCACTCAGGCATCATTTCCCTCTGAGAGGGGATATTCAAAAATCACACAAGGAAAGTATGAGTGAAAAGATGAAGGTAGGGTGGTCCTACGTGCCCCATGGTATCCTCCAAAGCCCTCAAGCATCTTATAGCCTTGTCCTTGTTATCACAGTAATCACATGGGCTTGTGAAGGGGCTTATCCGACATTAGAGAACTAGAGAGAGAAAATTCAAGTTTGAGGCACACTGGCAGAAACTTTGAAGATTATATGAGGCACATTTTATACCTATTTCTTTTCTGTTTCTTATGCCAACTTTCAATGAAAGCTGGTTTTGCATTTTTGCATACCCATGTATATAGGCTGGAAATCTGGTAATGGATTATAAAGAAAAGAATAACTAAATTAAATATTCATTAAGCACATACCTTTCCCAAGGTTTGGAAGACCCTCTACTCACCAACTAGAAAAAACAACCCAGAAACTTGTACATTCTAGTTCCAGCATTATTTACCATATTTTCCTATGATACATATCCTGAATGCCAAAGAGACATTGTTGCTCTAGCCAACCTCAATTATCTGTTTCCTGGAAAACTGTATTGAGAAGGATTCTGAGGTCTCAATGTGAATGAAAAGAGGAAAATGGCAGCAGGTATTTCAGTTCTCTCAGCCATATGTGCCAGTCTTTGCCAAGCTCCAGATGTCATTGAGAGCATTCCTGTCCTCTCTTGCCTGAGACACCCTTCAGCATACCTCATTTTTCAAGATACCTCTCCACGGAACACTTTCAGACTTTCGTCATCCTTGTGTACTAAGAACTTTTGGTAAGGATATATAAAGAATTGTTATATATTATGTATGTTGTATAGGAAGCAGATTTCATACATATTACTAAATATGAATACAGTTTTAGTCATGCGCCTTCACATGGAAAATAGAATATGTAGAAATACTTTCATGTTGATGTTGATTCTTTATGGGAAATGGTCATGCCATGGTGTAAGTAAAACAGAGATACCTATAGCTAATAAAAAGCACAATCTAATAGGTTGGCCTAATAGAAAAATGGAGGACAGCTCTCCGTGTAGTGTGGTTTACTGGGATTCTGAATATTTGCATTCTGCTACTATTAATTCCCACAGGCCTTCTGTGGCATCTCGGACGTTAACAGAATCGCTATTATGGGTTGACACATCATTTCCATGCCCCAACTTGAACATAAACAAACTACTAGGTAGGGGTCACATACTAGATCAATAACCTTATTCCCTATTATCAAATCAACTACTAACTTCTAAATAGAGAGTAGAAATCTAAGGAAATAGTAGGATTTTTTAAAGAATATTTTAAAGAGATGTGACGTAGATTGAGTAGTAACATTAGCAACAAAGAATTATGCTGAGAAAGACCCCTCCAAATAGAGCTGGCTGTCAGGGCTCTAGAATCCTGAGAATAAGCGATGTCAAATCAAATCAACAAACATTTTTTACGTACCTCCTTGATGCTCTGGGATCTATTGCATAACACACAGACACAGCATGAGCAGATGTTTGAGGGTCACAGATAAAATGGCTTAGTATGGGAGATCTCATTTTAAAAGACCACTTGTCTTTGTTATTACTCATAAATATTTTTTTTAAAAAAAATGAATTTTACTCTGTATCAGAAGAAATAGAACTACAGCTAGCATTTTTCTATTTATATAGCTTTAAGAGCTTCATCACATTTTGAGAATTCAACATTTTTTCTCATGTGGGCACTTTCGATGTCATGTTTTAACACTGTGAAATCTGCCCACCCACCTTCACCTCCACCACCAATATTCTGCTTATAAGCATAGTCTCTGCCCTTGAAATTCTTATGCTTTCATGGAAGAAGAAAGATGAGACAAAATGAAGAGAACGCCTGCCAATATTCAAAATCACAAACATCTCAGTAGAGTAGCAGAATAAATCTCACACAGCATTATATGCCAGAGCTCTAAAGAGAAAGAGCTAAAGCCCACCTCAGCTATGGGCAGACAGGAACAGGCCTGAGACATGTTTTGCAAAGTAGCTTAGGGCTGGTCCTGACTTTATCTTCAGAATGGGGACTGTACCTCATCCTGGGAAGAAAGCTCCTTCAATAGAAACAAACACCAGTCTGGGGCCATTATTTGTGGCCACTTTGATCATTGGTGTAGTCTTTTCCAGATTGGCCCCTTTAAACTTAAGGTTCCCAGGGGAAGCCCTGGTACAGGGAAACAAAAATAGCTATTGATGTTTAGTTTAAAGGCATTTCTGTATTTTGGCTTTCCTTGTCTTTCTTTTCCCCATGTACCTCTTTCCTCCCACCCTGACTGCAGCCTCCCTGAGGTCTCCCTGGATTTGATCTACTGACCTGGCTGCTGAGGCTGGATTTGAAATCTTCTGAAGGGTTCTTAACATGCCAGAGTTAACAGGCCTGCCTGGGCCAGCTGCTGTCTTGGAGCTGCACAAACTCCACGGATTGTTTGGCAATAAAAATCAGCTATAAACGTGTGAAAAATACCAGAGACCCAAATGGAAGAGGGAAGAGACGGGGGAATGGTTCTTACACCCTTTTAGTGGACATCTGATTTATTTTTTAAATGGAAAAGCCACTTTTATAGCTACTGTAGTTCAATTATCTCTAATTTTACACATTTTATGCAAATTATCAGCATCTTAATTGCAAATGAGAAGGAAACTTATTTTTTAAAGCAGAACAACAAGGTATAGTTTTGTATTTTCTTTTCAATTTTTAATCCTATGCTTGGTTCAGCACCATTAAACTTTTAAAACTCTTTTTACACAGTTGTTTAAAAGTTATGTGTAATTTAAAGCACACTCGCATGTTCACAAACACCCATAGCCTTAAACAAGTAGCTAATTTTGTTCTTAGATCTCATTCTCCCTTTTGGAGAGGATACTTTGATCTTCTGCCACATACAATTTCAAAAGACCACAAGGGGATATACTCAAAAGATTTCACAAAGGAACTTGGTGTCATGTCTTACAAATTAAGCACGTTGGAACAGAGTCTAAGCATCAAGAAACCCAGTTGCAAAAGCTTGGTTTTTTCTTTATTTGTATTTGTTTTGTTTTGTTTTGTTTTGTTTGCCTGAGTGCCCAGATTTCTAGCAGCAGTATGCTGGTAGATACTTGACAACTGACCCTCTTGGTGTGGAGATGCAAGGGGCATAATTTGTATATGATGTTTGCCAATTTCCATAGTGTAAACACTCATGCCATGGCTGATTTCAAGCTGCCAATGCTGTATCATTCAATGTGAAGGTGGAAAAGATGTGTTGAATCAGCTGGTGAGCTGAGCCCCTGTGGAGCCACCTCTAGCACAACTCTACTCCCAGAAACTCAGACATGCTTTGAGGATTTCAACTAACTGTACTCTGGTTTTGGGTAACTAGAAATAAAAAGCCAAGAGAATACAAGCTTTCCATATTGAATAAAAATTTAAGATTTTATAGACTGACAAAGGAAGTTTAGCATAATACTTACACATCTAGAATCAGGAGTTCTACTCAAGAATCCAGCAATTGCCAGCCACATAACCTGTGCCAATTCTTCATCATGGAGTCTGCTTCCTTTTGTTTAAAATAGTAATAAAGTTTGCTCTGCCGTGAGTTTATCTTCTAATAGCAAAAGAGCTTGTAGGTGAGCACTTGGTACATTGAAAGGATGTGCAAATAAAAGCAAAATGTCTTCCTGGTTTATTCAACAATTACTGGTTTTGTCAACAAAATGTCACTATAGAAAATACAAAGATGTATATATCACAACACGTGAGTTATTTTTCAATAGATTATAATTAGTGTTTTCCTGAAGAAATTCCACCTTGGCCATTTGTGGGAAACATAAATATTTTTCTGTGTCTTGAATCTTGAAAAAAAAAATCAGTTAGGAAATTAGGAAATGAGGAAAAAGGGTTATCATTCTGATATGAATTAAAGTTTAATTTTAATATGTGCTAATTTCTCCAATGAAAAGAACAAAAAGGGAAGAATTGCCGTGATTAATACTCCCTGGGAAGAATGAGTAGTGCCCACAAAAGAATTCAAAGATGGTGATGGCATTAAGTGAGCTCCAAGCACTTATCACATCCGCCCCTCACTACAAATAATATTCCACTGGAACATTGCTCAATGGCCCACTCAAACAGTTCGTAGTCCCAACACTTACCAGTAGAGATTCTGCCTTTTTTCCCCAATCATATTTCATCCTAGCACATCAAGCAAAGGAAACAATCATTTACCTTCAACAAAATCTAGATTCCTCTGGAAACAGAAGCAAATGAGAACAGAAATGAAGACCCTTGTGTTAACACTTCTCATTAGACTCTCTGCCTAACAATAATTTGGCTTGCTCCTACTAATGTACGACTCCGGGCTGCTGGTCCAATACTCATTTGCAGAAAGGAAAATGAAGAGTACATATGAGTGCCTGACTTTGCTACTTCTCTTTTCTCCTTCCCCTTTGTGACTTCATGCTGGTTTGTAATTTGTGTTTTCACCACTGTGGTTAATTCTAAGATACAGTTGATCAATTCATAGCCTCCTTAGTAATGGAAGTGCTTCTAAATAAAATTGCGTAAAGCTTAACACTTCGATGGAGAGAATTCCTACCAGCCCTTTCATCGTGTATTTAGCTGGTTACCCTTCATTGAAGTTACATTTGTAGCATAATTAATGAAATAAGCTTTTCTTCTAACTTGCTTAAATAGTTATGCCAGGTGACTTGGAAAGTATCTTTCTATTTACAAGGAAGCATTGCTCCCTAAAATGTCTGGGACCTTGCTACATCACCCCTGGCAGTCAAAATATTAAACCTTGTGCACATGACTGAGACCAGACAGGCTGAACAATACACATGCCTCCTAATGCATGTCAACAATTTTACTATCTGGTACAAATGGAAACTTGCTGAATTTATTCCCTAAAATGCTTTTTATGCTTTTCTTGGTTCTGGATTAGTGGTAATGCATTTAAATGTCTGGAAGAAATATTCAAAAAAATGAAACACATAACTTTAGTTGAGATGCCTACATTTCAAACCAAATACTGGCAGATCAGTGAGTATCTGGGCTAATACTATCCTTATTTGATTAGGATAATCCAGCGAGACACTGACTCATGCCTTCAGATCCTGCCTTTTAACCAATCAATATTTGTAGGGTTATGGTTTTCAGAAGGTAGGTGATAATTTTGGAGATAACATCCCAAGGTGCTGCTGACATTGGGACGCATATTTAATATGTTCCTGGAATGACAGAATACAGCAATGTTGGAATCTCCCCCTAGAAATACACATGCACACACAGACACACACAGACACGTGCGCACACACAGACACGTGCGCACACACACACATACACACAGCTACTAACCTTTACATTCTTGAAGCCTCAATACAGATTTAGCAGATTGCCTCTTATTAATGTCAATGAACATTTGAAAATGTAAGAAGAGTTGGGACTGAATACTTTTCCCTTGGATGGTCCTGTCTTTTCAGCGTCGAGAACCTCCTGAGAAGGAAAGGGAAGAAACAACTCTCTACTCAAAGATCAATAGTGGGGACAGGAGAAGGGGACAGAGAGTATAGCTAAAGCAATGACCTTTATCAGCACATGTCACTACCCCCACAGAGCAGCAGTTCACATGAGAACAGGGGAAGGTGGGAAAACAAAGGGAAGATATTAAACTTGGATTTTGTAGAATGCCATTAAAATATATCTATTTTAATTTCACATGGCTAAAATTATCAGCTGGCATTGTATTAATTTTGCCTTGTCTGAAATTAGTTGTCAGACTTCTGTTTATAGCCTAATTACCTTTTTCCTGAAAAAAAAGGAGTTAAAAGTAATAACAATAAATTTGTAATGCAAAAGCTACAAGTTTGTGCATTAGGACAGGTTAGGGATGGTTCTAGGAACAGGATTTGGAAATTGTTTAAACAAATGTAAAGAGCTTTCTATTTCTCTGAAGACTAGGATTTTGCTAGTTCTCTCTGCATTATTCAGTGCCATGATTATTTCTTATGACCACAGACACTTGAATATGAGTAGTGAACAGGCAGCTGCAGTTTGGTGTTATCTATTTTTATTTCGCTCTCTTACCAAACCAGCTAGGTAATTAAAGGTTCATACTCAGGACCACAAATCGGCAAATATTTTTGTTGCAGGCCAGATAGCAAATACTTTTGTCTTTGTGGTCCATATAATTTCCATCACAGCTACTCAACCCTGCCATGTGTGCAAAAACAGCCACAGACAATGTGCAAACAAATGAGTGTGACTGTGTTCTGATAAAGCTTTATTTACAAAAACAGGCAGTGGGGTAGATTTGGCTCACAGGCCATCATTTGTCAACCCCTGCTCAGGACAATTCAACCAACAGACTGTGGAAAGAAAGTAAGGTATGCCCAGCCATAGCAGAGAGTAGGTGCTCAACAAATATATTTTGAGTAAAAATTAGTATTAATTAAACAAAAGCACGCACACACACATTTTACTCAACACCAGAAAAATGAAGCTACTTCGAAATCAGAATCTATGATTTTAAAAAATTGTTTTAGTGACTTCTTGGAATCAACAAAACTAAGTAGCAAATGAACATGAAAGAGACACAGATTTAGCAAACCGGCTCTTATTAATGTCTGTGAGTATTTGAAGCTAATGTTCATGGAAGCTAAGTAAAGGGAAACTGTTCTTCACATTCAATTGGCCACAAAGGATGCCACTATATTATATAATATCATATAAAAACTGAGGTTTACAGTTATGCCCTTCTGCCATCAAAATAAGAGAATGTTGCAGAAAGTGTTGGCTAAGTTAGGGAGATGTGAAATGTTTTTTTGTGTGTGTGTTTTGTTTTGTTTTTGAGACAGAGTCTTGCTCTGTTGCCCAGGCTGGAGTGCAGTGGCACGATTTTGGCTTACCACAACCTCTGCCTCACAGGTTCAAGCGATTCTCCTGCTTCAGCCTCCCAAGTAGCTGGGACTACAGGTGCATGCCACCATGCCCAGCTAATTTTTTAATTTTTATTTTTAGTAGAGACGGGATTTCACTATGTTGGCCAGGCTGGTCTCAAACTGACCTAATGATCCGCCCACCTCGGTCTCCCAAAGTGTATTTTTTTTTTAAGATATGCATTGAAATGAGTAGTTTTAAAATAATTTTCTCTCTTGAAAATATGAGATTTATCTCGTAAATAAGCTACAGATTTGAGCATTCTGGATCTCAGTCCTAGCACTGCATCTTCCCCTATAGCCAAGAGTTTCCTCATCCAGTGACAAGGGCTGGGCCAGACAATCTATGATACACAAACCCTGATTCTAAACTTCAGTGAGTCTGATGCTAGCTTCCACTATCTGCTGTTCAGTTAGAGGATTCCTGACTTTTTCTATTATGTTTATTACCTGAAGGTGAAGTGTTGGATTGCTTGTTTTTTTCTCCCCTACTAAGCAGATTTTCACTCCACTTCCCACATCCCACCCCAGACCTCTCACAAAAAGAGTCTCATCTGAAATGTGAATGTAGCTTATCTCCCCACAGGTAGCCAGGAACAGGGTGCATAGTCAAGGCAACCCCCAAAAGGGCCCCTCTCCCGGCCGCGCCTGCAAAGTCATCCTGAGCGTCCTGAGCGTTCCTCAGCTGGAGGGGCTTTTCCCTGCTCAGTGTCTGGACCATTGCCAAGAAGATCTGTCCAGCTGTAAGCCTGATTTTATATAGTTATTTTCACTTATTTTTTATTTTGCAAAATGTAAACGAATCTGTTTAGCTAGGAAATCACGTCCCTTGAAAGTGATTATAACCTAATTTGACATGCAGTATTTGTATACTTATTCTAGTGTTATGATGCATTTACTGTGTTTACATAAATAGAGATTTCTGTATAATTACCACAAGATAATGTAAAGAGTTAATCATATGAAATCCCCTAAAATCTCATTTGAGTGATTTTTTTTTAATTTGAAAGTGAATTTTCCTTTAGAAACAAAATTGGGCCCATTTCCAAAATATTCTGTAAATCTTCTTTGAGAGCCTCACAAAACATCTACTTTATCCATTCTTATCAATCATTAATTGATATGGTCAAATTGCCCTTGTACCTAATATGTGCCAAATACCAGCAAAGATAGAACAGACATGAGTCTTGCCTTCAAGAGTATTACATGTAAACGAGTCTGGAAGGGTGTCATGGAGAAAGGTGGAACTCTGCCTTGAACTTACCTGCTGATCTTTGATAATCACTATGGTTCCTTCATGATCTATACAACGAAAAATGAATATAAGAAAAGATTTTTATAGAAGAAATATCAAAAAGAGAGGCAACTAGCATGAAGGAAGAACTATACATATTTTAAAAATTTCCTCTATTTTATTGACAAATAAAAGAATTTCCCTCAAATTGGAATATTTTACTAAAACTGGGAAGGAGCAATCACATAAAGAACAATCCAATAGTTCTACACTCATACACCAATTGAAGCTATACTAGTAGATAGCAATATACAGGTATACCGATATACTACTTATTTATCTTCCTGAGGGTAAATTGGTGTTTCTCTCTGCACTTATCTGTTTCCATTCATTCAGTTTTTTGTTGGTTTGTTTTTGTGACAGAGTCTTGCTCTGTTGTCCAGGCTGGCATGCAGTGGCACAATTTTGGCTCACTGCAACCTCCCCCTCCTGGGTTCAAGTGATTCTTGTGTCTCAGCCTCCCCAGTGGCTGGGATTACAGGCATCTGCCACCACACATGGCTGATTTTTGTATTTTCAGTAGAGACGGGGTTTCACCATGTTGCCCAGGCTGTTCTCAAATTCCTGACCTCAAGTGATCTGCCCATCCCTCGGCCTCCCAAAGTGCTGGGACTACAGGCATGAGCCACTTTGCCTGGCCTCATTCAGGTTTTATTGTGTGCTTTGTTCTGTCTTGGAATATATGAGGGTTAAGAAATTAGGTCAAAAGTCTGCCAGCATACACCAAGCTGTGTGTACAGGGAAAGGAGAGCTGGCAAATGTCTACCATGGCATCTGCTTTAGAAAGGTGAAGATATCACTGCAGGTGTACACATCACGAATGGCATCCTTTCTTATCACTGGGTGCTGGAAACTCAGGTAACCAGGGAGGAGAAAGTATCTTCATTTCTCCCAAGTGTTATTTCTCCATCATCATGTTCAAAACCTTCTCTCAACTCTTTGAGTTCTTCCTTTATCTTGTTTCCGAAAAGACAAATGAAATTTAGACATACCTATGAAGTAATGTCCCCAGTAAGACATATTTTTAAATGAATGAATTCCATATAATTTCTATTAAAAATTGTCAGAACAAGAGACAGAAATTCAGAAATAACATGGGTTAAAAGAATCGCTTATGGTCTTAAAAAAAACAAAGTCACTATTTGTTGTTACTAATATTCATGACTATCATTTAAAACTCTATATGTTTCAATAAAATCTAATTCAAGTCAATACTTCAATGACTTGTTTTCAATCAATGTACACTGACTAAAGTACCTAGTATGTCCAGTGGTTCACAAGTTCATTTCTTTATATCAAAAGAAGGAATAAAAAGTACATATCATTTGTCAATGACATCCTGTAGAACTAAAATAGTGGTATTATACCACCATTTGTACAAGTATTCGTTATTATTTTTATAACTGAATGAATTTTAGCCATCAATTAGGGAATACTTAAAGGGCAACAACCTCCAGGTAAGCTGACTAAACACGTATACCCTACTTTCTGTTTCAAGCCCAAGTTCCATTTTGTTGTCCCAATCTAGAGATTGGGTCATAATGGTGAAGTATAGGGTCATAATGATGAAGAATTCTAATTATGTGATTTGGACTCTAGTTCTTCTACTCAGTCCCATGGTCCTTTCAGCCAGTTGTCAAACCGTTCTGTGCTTTAGTTTCACTTTCTGCAAAATTGGAATAACAAACAATTCCCATTTTTTGTAAGGGTTTATGTAAGTTACTCCCAGCAGGCACATAGAGTATTGCCTGACACATGGTAAAATCACAGGAAATGCTGTCTAGTTGTACTGGAAGCACATGAGCCTTGGATGGCCTTGATTTACACTTAGCACTATATTTTCCTCATTTATTTATTCAGTCTATTTCCTAAATTCTAATCAATGTCAATAGGAAATTAAATTAATGATAAATTATCCATTGAAGTGTATGTGTTCTCCTTCTCCCTCCAATATTTCCACTATGTTTTTGTCTTCCATTAATGTGGCTAATTGTGAAGTGACTATGTTCATGATTACCTTATTTATCTGCCCATTTGATGTTTCTAGTGGGAGACACTAGACATTAAGAATGACACTAACTCTAATACCAACAGTATAGGAAACTGCCTGATTACAAAGTTTCCTTTTATTGCCTCCCTCTCATCTTCAGCTTACTTTCCTTTCTAACTGACCCTACTCACCCAACCCAGGCTACCAAAGATGAGCTCATGTGAAATGCAAAATGTCCAAGGTCCACCCTTGCTCCCCTTTTGCCAATCAGTGCTTATAAAACTCCTAGGGTAAGTTTCCTTATTTTTGACATGAGTTATTTGTCATAATCATCTTAGGAAAAGGAATAATTTCTCTTGCGACATCTATAGCATTTTCACAGTGTTACATCCAAACTGGCTTGATACAGTCTCAAGGGGATGACAGGACGTTTCTGTGGAGAGTCTTCTCAGAGGTGGGGATTTTGTTAGACAGTCACATGCCCCACTTTTGAGGCAATTGCCCCAGTTTTCACATTCTCTCTCTCCTGCGTTTCGGAGAAGAGATCGAACGTTCTCTAATTCCAGGTCCCGGCTGATTGCCTGAACTGTGAGAGTGCTGCTTGAAATGACAAGGGAATGGGGTAGAATTGGAGTTATCCAAATAAAAAACATGTGGTATGAGGCTCACTATTCAATAATACGTGTTCTATGAGGCCTCCCTAAGAGTCGTCAGGTTTTCAGCAGAATATTAGTTGGTTACTTAACACACTCTATTACCTTCACTTAAAGACTTTAAATCAGGAAGCTTTGCTTAATTTTACGAAGTAAGATACCTGAAAATGGAATCCCGCTTATTTTCAATTGGTAGGATAAGGAAAAGTCTCCTCCAACAATGCTCTTTCTAGTCTGGAAGGAGATGCTATATCATGAATGTGTGTGTTTGGTCTGCTTAGTAAAGTATTCAAAGAATCATATAAAGTACATACTCTTCAGGTTTTTCAGTTGGGAAACATGAGAAATAGTTTTGTTTTCGTTTTGTTTTCATTTTCTCTGATCTCTAAAATGTATCACTTTGCATGTGAGAAACCCAAACAAAAGACAAAAATATCAGAAGTGTCTTGCTTCAAATTATATTGGTTTATAAATAAGTTTAGGATGATTTATTGAAAACAGGATTAAAATGCCTCTGTCTCACCTACTGCCAACACAACTTGCTTCTGCTGTGGCACATCTGAAGCAAAAAAATAAATGTTAGATGTGAGATTTATAAAAATGACATGGAGAAAAACAATGCTCTTAATAAATAATATATTATTATAAGGGAAACAGTGATTGAGTAATGGCACTCTAATGATTTTTCCCCAACAGCTAGCACACCTGCTCTGGCATTGTTTTTGTTCTGGTTTGTTTTCTCTGCTCAGCAGAACTACCTTACTGTAAGAACAGTCGTCATGAAGTCCTTTACAAAGGTGACTAAACTACCTTCTGCTAGGGTGTCAAACTGCCCCAAATTGGAAGATCAAATAAAATTCTGAATATGACACCTGGGTGTTGGAGTGAGCACATGTTGTGAAACACTACTGAATGGGGAGCTCAGACTGTCTTTGAGAAATCTTTACCAAGGCCCCCAGGGCCATTTTACAGATTGCCTTTCTAAATTTTACAATGTAAACAGCCTGGACTGGAATGAATCGACATGTGTAAAGAACTGTGAGGCAGCTCCTCTCTCTCCCTGGATCTCAATGATTGTTACAAAGATGAAGTTTCCAGTCATTCCTCCAACTCTGAATTGTCATTTGACCTATGCCAAATGTCATCAGTTTCTGGATTACCATTTATTTCTATCACATGAAAACAAATCCTCTGTCTTTATCCTAGAGATTAAATATAGGTAAGAGATATAAACATGGTTGAAAATGTACAAAGGAACAGTGATTAATATGTAAAACAATTTTTGGTATTATTTGGTAAAACATCATTACTAATAAGTATATAAGAGCAGGTTTGGGGGTTGTAAATGCATTTCTTATATTTGTTATCTAATTTATATGCCATAATCGAATGTATTGTCATCTTGATGCCATTCATCCTTGAAGCACTGACATTTGCTATTCTAGAAAAGGCCATTTCACACAGTTCTCTATTATAATGCCTGAACTTCTGTTTCTGAATGAGATTCAATGGGATTTCTAGAGGAGGGGGAACAGAAGAACACCCATTTCTACTTTTCTGTCTTCAAAGTTAAGACGTAGCAATGATTACACATTCTTTTTAAGGGAATAGGCTCAAATTTAAGGCAATGGAAATCAGTTGTAAAGCATAGTCAGTAATAATCTGTAATCTCAATTCCTGTGCAAAAACCACTTAAGATAATTTGGCCTACATTTACTAAGCAAAAATTAGACACTTTCTCACAACAGTGTCACGGCCTTGGAGTCACAAGACACTGAGTTCTTATATAGCCTTAGCTGTGACAGTATCTTCTGAAACTTCTTTTGGCTCTATCTTGAGAGGTAAGTCAAGTGTCTATTTGGAGGCAAGACCTTAGTTTTGTGTTTATTTTGTGTCTTGTCATTTGAGTTAGGAACAATGTCAGAACAAACACAATGCCATTTTCAAATGAGTTAGCTGGTTTATGGATGCTTTGTCCAGCATGGAATGTCTATGTACATTCATTCTTCGTCTGGCACTGTTCTTCGTCTCAGGAGCTGTACTTGAAGTGTCTGCAAATGGTAAATTACCATCTGATGTGTGACACCACGGTTTATCATCTTACACTTGATTAAGTCAAGCAGGATATTGTTTATAATAAGCTACAGATCTGTGTGGTTTAATTGGATAACCTTGCAAAGCACTTAGGTTAGGGTTTGTTGCATAGTAAGCTCTCAATAAAATTAGACTCTAGGTAATTGTCATGGAACTATCTTAGAGAAAAATGGCTTTAAAAGGCCTTCGCATCCAGGCTCTTGCCTCTGTGTGGTAAGTATCATACAGTGAATTACTTTCTCCAACTCTTCATTCTCTCATCTTATACATTTACGTGTCTGTCATGGCTTGGCCATATGACTTTCTTTGGTCAATCGGACCTTACAGGAATGTTGGAGAGCAGAGCTGAAATATGCTTGTGGAATTGGTCTGCTATCTTGCACTTCTACCATTGCCATGAGAAGAATATTCCCCAGATAATCACTCTCCCTTCAGTTTAGGCCTCAGAATGTGTATGACTGTCCCAGCCACCTCATGCACATCATTTTTGTGGCAATGGCTGATAGATACTGTAAGTATAAACTATTATTTGCCATTAATGTGTGAGGCATCCAAAACCCTAAAGGGTAAGTGTATTAATTTTCTAGAGCTGCCATAACAAAGTATCATCCATTGAAGGGCTTAAGCAATATAAATTTATTTTCTCACAATTCTGCAGTCTAGAAGGCCAAGATCAAGTTGTTGGAAGGGTTGGTTTGTTCTGAGGTCCATGTGGTAAAGATCTATCCCAGGAAACTCTCCTCTCCTTGACTTATAGATAGTTACCTTCTCTCTGTGCCTTCAAATGTTCCTCCCTCCCTGCATTTATCTGTGCCCTGATTTTCTCTTCTTTTAAGGACACCAGTCATATTGGATTAGGGCCCATCCTAGTGACTTCATTTTAACTAACTTGTTAAAGACTCTGTCTCCAAATACAGTGACATTTTGAGGTACAGCAGGTTAGAACTTCAACATATGGATTTTGAGGAGACGAAATTCAGTCCATAACAGTAAGTGATGTACAAGTTCTCTACCAATACAGGGAAATACAACCCACTTTGTCTGCTACCTTTCAATTTCAATCTTGGGTTAGCAATATTTTCAAGGGCCTTAGAATTCACTCTTCTCCACAAGTGAATATCTGTGTGTTTTAGTGATCTAATGCTACATGCCTGGAAATTTCGGCCTGAGCTCATTTCAGTGAGCAGATGCTGGTCATCTCTCTCTCATGATGCCATTGACATTTCAGGAACTGTAGGGCATTGCATTCTGGCTCTGAGGGATCATTCTGGACCTACCACTTTTGTCATCAATTAAACACCAACAGACAAAGCATTAAAGTAAGTTGTCTAAATTGAAAAGGGATGTATCTGTCAATTAATCAGCATATAAGTAGGCAAATGTGTATGAAAATATTCCTGTATGGTGGAACGCTCAAATGGTAAAGAGAAAACTTTCAAGTAGTACTAGAAAATGCCTTCAGACAAATAAAGTCTGTTGTATACTATGCCTGACTTGGGACGGATACCTTGGAGAAGTTTCCATGTGCACAGTTTGTCTTTGGCCAACTTGACTTATCAAGTTCGTCAGGAACCCTACCTTCATCATTCAAGCTCTGCCACCTCAATCATGTTTTCTGATGTTCTATAACCACTCCCATTCTTACTCGTTACCCTAGTAGCTTTTCCTGCAGTTTTTTTTTTTTTTTTCTTTCTATGGTCTCTAGGACTCCTCTGTGACTTCATTAATAAAAACATTTCCATTGAGCAAAACATATCACACAAAGAAAGAAAGTGAGAAAAGAAAGAAAGAAAGAAAGAAGGAGAGAAAGAGATAGAAAGAAAGAAAGAAAAGAGAGAGAGAGAAAGAAAAGAAAAGAGAGAGAGAAAGAAATGAAGGAAGAAAAGAAGGCAGAAGGAAGGAAGGAAGGAAGGAAGGAAGGAAGGAAGGGAGGAAGGAAGGAAAACAAATTCTTCACCTGACTTTGAAAACCTCTCCAAAATGGAAGATTCTTTCATGTCACTTCCCCCCACCAACACTAGTCTCTCATACAAGCCCTTCTCTGCACATGGACCTGGATTTTTGCTAAATTCATATACCTCTTAATGTTATCCAATTCACTGCTTTCACACATACTGTTTCCCTATGTAAAGTGACCTCTGTCATCCTCTCCACCTGTGCTAATATTATTCTGTGTCAAGGCACAGCCTAAGAAGCTTCTAAACCCTTCCTGTTCACCCAGCAGACATGCTCACTCTCCACCCCCTTTTTCCAACCCTTAGAGCCTTTATCTCTCTCGGACCTTTATCATGCATTATAACAAAGTTATTTATCTTTTTAACAAATACATTTTCTCTCCCAAATGATATTATTAGTTCTTCACAATTAAGAGCTCATCTTTTCATTGATATCATTATTAACAATGAAAACAGTGTTATGTATGCAGCAGATTCTTCTTTAAAAGTACATTGAATAACATATTTATTGAATGAATCAATGGCATCAACTCAATATATGCTTATTAATTGAATAATGAAATACGGAAGAAACAAAGCGAGTACGTATTGAATAAGCGAATCTCTGAAATCAAGCCTACAGACTGCCCAGATGTTCTCACCCATGGGGAAAGTTCCACAGTTCCAAATCACAGTTGGATGATATTTACACGGCTTAATACCATCTTTACTGAATTATCTCAAGTTTTCACTGATATCAGAAATAAATGTTTTTGTTATGCAGCCTAATTTATGTTTCTTGGCAAATATGAGCATTCTATTCATAATATGGCTATTTATAGTCATTTGTTTTGCTTTAATACAATTTAACTCAGAAGTACTGAATAGAGGGCATTCAAGTTTTTGATGGTTCAGTGAAATCAAACATATTTCAGAAGCAAATCTGGGCCAGAGGGCCTTATTTTGGAGATAAAACAGTGAGAGTATAGAAAGGTTAAACGATATGACCCAAGACGCACAGCTAATTGGCCAAAAGCGCTAGTCTAGAATAGAGATTCCTTCAGTCCCTAGACTATATTCTTCACCACCTCCTGCTACCACTATTGGTGAAATAATTAAAAGACAATCTGCAATATGACCATTTTCTTCAAAATAATATTTTAATGCTATTCTCTGCACATCGACTATTCATGTGCTATAGATTATAGCATAATCTATATTATGCTGTGCATAGAAGAATTTTAATTTCCAGCACCATAAGGAAGTCTTTGTAGTGGTTTCCCTCAACTAAGACAAGATAGAAATTGGTATAAATGTGTGATCCAGGACCAGGGAAGCACAGGACACCCAAGTTGAGCTAAAACTAGTAAAGGGACACCAACCACGCAAATGTAGAAGTGGCCAAGCTGAAATGAACCACAGTCACCTAATATTTGCTTTGTAATTGAAGATCCTTAAGTGGATATCCCTCCTTACTCAAAAGCTTTTGTTCATACCATGTGCTATTAACTAAATGTCTGCAGAACCCTAGAATTCATATGTTGAAGCCCTAATTCTCAATGTGATGGTATTTGAAAGCAGGGGCTTTGGGAGGTAATTAAGTTTAGACAAGGTCAAGAGGGTGGAGCTCTTATAACGAGCTTAATATCCTATAAAAAGAAGATACACACAATCTCTTTCTATTTCTCTCTTTCTCTCTCCCTCCACAGGAAGGCTCCAAAGAAAGGCCACATGAGGACATAAGAAGAGATGGCATCTGCAAGTCAGGAATAGACTCTCACTAAGAACCAAATGCACTGGCACCTTGATCTTGGGCTTTCCAGCCTCCAGAACTGTGAAAAATACGTGTCTGTTGTTTAACTCACTCAATTTATGGTATTTTGTTATAACAGTACAGAAAGACTAAGATAGTAACTGGTACCAAGAAAGTGGGGTGCTGCTATAACAAATACCTAGAAATGTGGAAATGGCTTTGGAACTGGGTAATGGGTAGAGACTAAAAGAGTTTTAAGATGCAAGCTAGAAAAAGCTAGGATTCCCATAAAGGGCAGTTAGGGATGATTCTAATGAGACTTAGAAAAGAGGAGAGCTGCAGAGAGCGCATCTGTCTTCTTGGGGAATATCTAAATAATTGTGAATGGAATGTTGGCATAAATACAGACAATAATGGCCATTTTGGTAAAGTCTTAGGTAGAAATGAGAAACGTTATTGGAAACTGGAGGAAAGGCAACTTTTGTTTTTTAAAAAATAATACTTGACTGAATTGCATTTGTGTTCTAAAGTTTTGAGGAAGGTAGAACTTCCAAGCAATGACATTAGATATTTAGCTGAGAATATTTCCAAGAGAAGTGTTGAAGGAGTGGCCCAGTTCCCCCTGACTACTTATAGTAAAATGCAAGAAGACAGAAATAAATTGAAGAAGGAATTGTTAAGCAAAGATAAACCAGAACTTAAAGATTAGAAAATTCTCAGCCCATCTGTATTGTACAGAACGCTAAGTATGTGGTAGAGCAACCACTTGATAAGAGGATTAATATGGGTAGGAACCATGGACCTAATCAGCCACCCCAGCAGGAACGATGCTAATTTGAATGTAAGAGGACAGAGATGAGACTAAATGAAGGAAAACTGTCACACTTTTTACATCCTACAGGACTAGACCAGAGAGCTATTTGGCTGTCAACATTATTCTTCAAGGAAATAGAAGGATGACCCTGAAGTTGATTCAGAAATCATCAGAGCTGCCTCCTTGCTTTCAAAGAAGCAGGAAGGGCAAATGCCTTCACTTCAACAGCCAGATTGCAGCATCCTGGAGCAGTAAAGGGGGGCCCACCAAGATATTTTGGAGCATGACTCTTCACAAACCCCAGCTGGCAGAACCACCCACCCCAGCGAGTCTGGAAGGCAGGACTGCTGCTCCAGTTGGTCCAGTAGGCAGGAAATCATTTTAAAGAAGATTATTACTGAGTCTTAAGATTTCGTGGAATTTGCCTTGCTAAGTTTTGGACTTGCCTGGGATCCATCATTCTTTCTTCGTTTAGATTTCTCCCTTTTTGAAGGGAAATGTCTATCCTATGCATGTCCTATCATTGTATTTTAGGAACACATAATTTTTCTGGTTTCACAGGACCACAGATAGAAAGGAATTTTGCTTCAGGATAAATGTATTTCTATTTTCATCTATATCTTATTTAGATAATGTTTAGATAAAACTTTGGACTTTAGAGTTGATGCTGGATCAAGAGTTCTGGGGTACTTTGGATGGAATAAATGTATTTTGTATGCAGGAAGGACATTAATTTAGGGGATCAAGGGTATACTATTATGGACTGAATATTTGTATTCCCCAAAATGTTGAAATGTTGAAAACCTAATCCCCAGTGTGATGACATTTAGAGATGGAGCATTTGGGAGGCAATAGGGTTAAATTAGGTTATGAAGGTGGGACCTTCATGATTGGATTAACACCCTTATACAAAGAAGGAGACACAAAATCTCTCTCTCTCTCTCTCTCTGTCCCCCCTTCTCTCTTTCTCTCTGTTCAAGTGCATGCACCAAGGAAAGATCACATGAAGACATAATGAGAACACTGTATCTACAAATCAGGAAGAGAACCCTTACCAAGAACTGAATCCACTGGCACTTTGAACTTGGATTTTGCAGGCTCCAGAACTGTGAAAAATAAATGTGTATTGTCTAAGCCATCCAGTCTATAGTATTTTGTTATAGCAGGCTGAGAAAACTAAGAGACTAAGACACCCATTCAATACACCTTGACTCACCTGACTTTAAATTCATCTCAGTTCTGTGTTAAGAGGAGGGCTAGGCCAGGAGTGGTGGCTCACACCTGTAACCCCAGCACATCGGGAGGCCAAGCACATTGGGAGGCCAAGGAGGGAGGATCACTTGAACTCAGGAGTTCGAGACCAGCCTGGATATTACAGCGAGACCTCCTCGTTACTAAAAATCAAAAAAATTAGCCAGGCATGGTGGTGTGCACCTGCAGTCCCAGCTACTCTGAGGGCTGAGGCAGGAGGATTGCTTGAGACTGGGAGATGGAGGGTGGAGTGAGCTATAATAGTGCCACTGTACTCCAGTCTGGGTGACAGAGAAAGACCCTGCTTCAAAAAATATATATAAATAATTAATTAACTTTTTATTTAAAATAAGAGGGTTAATAGCCTGGTTCTGTGATGTCGCATATATACCCATTAACAGCGGCCTTCTGACGACAATGACTTAATCTACTAGCACAGGTAGGCAAGAGATAAAAGCTTAGCTAATTAACAAAAAAATTCATTATTCACAATAGTTCAGATATGGAAAGAACTTGTGTCCATTGACAAGTGAATGTTAAAAAATATCTGTGTATATGTATATATACTTTATAAATAAATATGTATAATAGAATATATATGTTTCATATATATATACACAGTCATATATATATGTGTGTGTGTATATATGTGTATATATATATATACAGCCTTAAAAAAGAAGGTAATCTTGTCATTTTTTTCAACACGGATAAAACTGGAGGATATAATGATAAATGAAATAAACCAGACACAGAAAGACAAATACTACCTGACTTCACTTACATATGGAATCCAAAAAGTCAGACTCGTGGAAACAGAATAGAAGGGTGGTTGGCAGAGGCCAGGGATGGAGGGAAATGCGAGATGTTGGTCACAGGGTACATACTTTCAGTTATAAGATGAGTAAGTTCTGAGAGTCTAACGCACAGCAGGGCGATGACAGTTGACAATAATATATTGTATACTTGAAATTTGCTAAGAGAAAATCTTATGTATTCCACTACAAAAAAAAAGATAACTATGTGGGGCAATGAATATGTTAATTCGCTTGATTGTGGTGATCATTTCACAATGTATATGTATATCAAAATATGTTTTGATGTGTAATTTAAATGTATACAATTTTTATTTGTTAATTATACCTCAATAAAGCTAGGGGAAAAGGATTGGATTCCAGGACCATTCTGCTGTTAACTGTGTGTATTTGAGATTCTGCATTCAATCTACACATTTGTATCCAAAAATGGCTGGACTGGAAAAATACTTGCCATACAGTGTCCTCAGAAACCCTGGGGTCTCCCAGAGGTGCCTCTTGGCTTTATCAGCTAAGTTATCAGGTTAGGAATTCATGCCTCCCAACCCAACTTCCACCGGAGCTGTTCTGTTTTAATCCGCTATATACACCAGGATTCTGCATAATGCTTAACGGGGGGTGGGGGTGGGGGTGGGAGTAGTCCTACTGTTAAAACAATAGCAACAAAACAATATGTTTGAAATCCACTGGAGTAATTAATCTCAGGTGCTTGCTGGCTCCTTCTCTCTGTGAGATATTAGAGGGTAGGATGGCCATTCTGGTGCCTTTCCAATCTTATCAGGCAGTTCTGATCTTGTCTGGATCAGTCTGTGTTATTGGGATCAGCCTGCATTATTGAAGCTACCTACCACACAGATTCTTAGAGGAGTCATTCTCTCCACTTTGAGGGCTTGCTAGGCCATAGGCAATCCAGGATTCTAGATCCAATCAGAAAGATACGGATGAAATAATTTTTTTGCAATTTTCCCTATGACCTAAACCCACTGTGAATAAGTTCTGGGATGGTGTGAGGATCTGACTCAACAAATATTCATTTAACATCAAATACAGGCTACACATTAGCTTGGTACTGCTAGGTTTGAGCTGATATTTGTCATTGTGTTTTTGTTGTTGCTATTATTATTATTCATTGTTGTTGCTTTTCCATACTTAATTCAGAAACTCCAGTTTCTACAACTTCATAGAGTAAGAAAATGTAGGGGTTGATGTCCTTTCTCCTGCTCTACATATTTCCATTGAATTCTTCCAACCTCTATTTAGCACTAACTGAATGTCCAATACTGAGCTAGGTACAGAGATAAATAGAAGAAAAGTTTAAAAGATATGGTCCCTGTCTTCAAGGATTTAGAGTGTATCGAGGAGAAAAAAAAAAAAACTTCCACACACAACACCAGCAGGTAACAAAGGGAGAGTGCTAAATTAGCTACAATCACCTGCCAAAGGCATGGTACTGACACTAAATCTGCTTGGCAGTTTGAAAACGGCAAGATCAAAGTGAGCTAGAGTTTTGGGGTCAGGGGTGGGGTTTGATCTGCTTATTGAAGGGCTAGAAAGATTTGGACATAAAGAGAGAATGGCTCCTTATAGGAAAAGGGGAAAAATCAGAAGACAAGCACAAGGGGCCCTAAGGAGACTGGCTGCCTGGGAGCAAAAGTTTACTATGTCAAAGAGCCTAGACACCTAGCCATCACGTTAGTGGAGGTTGCTGGTCAAGTGACTTCTCTGTCCTGGATCTCAACTCATCATTTGCCAATGAAAATTAGCTCCCAGGCGCCTATTTATTTTAAAGATGCATCTCCATTTAAATGTGTTTAATGCTTGCAACGTGCTCAGTGTTCACTACCTGTGAGAGAGGCACACATTATTATTACCATAATCATCGTTTGCCACCTGCTTGCCTCACTTGAACCCATCACTTGTGGCATCCCTCTCCCAGGAGGAACCCTTCGTCACCTCCCAGGGTTCATATACCTGCTCTTTGGGAGATAAATTTACTAAATTATAAATTTTACAGTGATCCCTTTCAAATGCTTGGGGAACTTGAAAGGGACAGTGGTATTTGACTTGGATTCCTTTCTTTGAGAAGCTGAGGTGTTTGAGAGTGGGTCAGTGTCCTTTCAAAGTCAGTAAAAGAAAACATCCCACAGAGTGACTTAGGAAACATAAGATCCAAAATAGCTTCCAAAGTAGGGGTCTTCCCACAAGAGAACAATCTTCCACATTTTCCTGTTTCTCCCACGTTCTCTTTTTCTTGCGCTAGCAATGATAATCTGGGAAAAAATACACATTCTAAGGGAGAAATCCTGCCAAGCTTGTTAATCTCATGCAGATGTGATGATACTTTTACTATGTTGTAATATGGCTTCTTAAAAAACAAGTCGGAAGGAGGGGGGAAAAGCCCACCAAAAAACAACAAATATTCACCAACCCATATGGTCAGTAATTGCTGTTTA
This sequence comes from Mandrillus leucophaeus, assembly GCF_000951045.1. Classification (NCBI taxonomy): domain Eukaryota; kingdom Metazoa; phylum Chordata; class Mammalia; order Primates; family Cercopithecidae; genus Mandrillus; species Mandrillus leucophaeus. The sequence goes on from NW_012105886.1 coordinate 1,986,973, forward strand.
ATAGTCCTCCTATTACAAACCTAAGAGGCAGCAGTCTGAATTACCAGTAGAGTATTAATAAACAGGAATGAGTTAATAGTGCATAAAGACCTTCTAGTAGAACAGTGGGGGAGTTGAATATTCTTTTCTTCAGTCAGCTGTAAGTAATTACTGCATGGTGTGCTTCTGACTATTACCATAACAGAGCAATTGGACGTGAAGAATGGATAATAGTATGGACATGGAGGTATTTTTAGAATATCAGCAGTGAAGCAGGTAACTGGCCTACTCCAGTAGAAACCTTTAAATAAGTTTCGAAGACTTATTTTTTTTTCTTTTTGACATTTAGCCATGGTAGAATTTTAAAAAGATCAATCTAATACATTATTTAAAATAACTTTACAAAGAGGATGCCTGTGATATGTAAATAAGAAGGCAAGAAGGGAGGAAGGAAAAGCCTATAAAGCCCAGGCGGACACGAGGCATGAGCCGACGTTACTGTAACTACATAATCACAGGTTCCCTCCTGCTCCTCGGAGACACAGCCTTCCTCTGCCTGGATGCCCAATCTGCTTGACTGGCTCCCACTGGCTGCTCAGGTGAAAGTGAAAATATTCAAATCAGAGCTGTAACTATGATTGCTGGAGTTGTGGGTTTTCTAAAATTGAGTTAGTCATCCTCAGTGATTTAATGATGCATATCATTTATTTTAAAATATTATTACAGGGGCATTGACTGAGCTGCGGCTCCTTTTTCAAGGGACTGTCCATTATGCAATGCGGCAGGGTATGTCATGGATGGCGGCAGGCTGAGATATTGTCTAACGGCACAACATATGTTCTCAGATGAAAACAGCTTGAGACTTTGATTCAGAAAGCGGTAATTTTGTAAATGCACACAAATATCATTTAAGGAATATTTTGATTTTTTTTTCAGGGTATAGGTCCTTTTCCTGCCTCCTGGCTGCACAGGCCGAAGCTGATTTTTCAATTTGCAGGTTTGTTAAGCATCATGGAATGTTTTGGTTCTCAATCAAGAATATTCTTCCCAAGTGGTTCCAAAGTCCTACGCTCGAAAATAAACGCGTGTCCTCTTTGTCTCCTAGCAGCATGTGTTCCAATGTACAATAGCAGCACAGGACGGAGCTAGGCATTGCCTTTGATTGAACCACCCTATAGGTTTTTAACCTGCCACTCTCAGGGGCTGCAAGCTTTCTTAAAGCCAGGCGGCATGCTCTCTTCTTTGGGCGGCGCTGGCAGCTGGAGTCCAACAGGGGTGGTTAGGAGCCAGGACCCAAGTCCTCCTCCTGGCAGGATTCCTGTCTTACGTTGTGCACAGGAGCTGAACAGAGGATAAGCCACCCCAGTGCTAATGACCTCAGAGTCCCACCTGAAAAGAAGAAGCACAACCTATGGGACAGATGGCAATGCTTAACTGATCTCTGCCCACCCCTTTGAAGTCCTCTGACAAACAATTGTGTGTGAAATAAACACTGTCACACTTATTTTTCCTGAAAAAAACGCATCATTGTGTCTGAGCTCCACCAGCCAGCATATTCTGATTCATCTAGACACAACCCCTTGCTTGTTAAAAGATGCTGCAGTGTAAATGTACAGCTGTGTATTTCACCTGTTTAGCTGGTGATTCTTAATAGAAGTCAAGGGCACACCTGTAGAGGCGTTATGGCGACCCAGGGAGAGCCGCAGTTTCTCTATGCTGCTGGTTTAGGTTTTCTTTTTCTCATGTTTTTGAAAATAGAGTAGTTCTCTTTTTCAAAAATCTACAGAAAGATGACAAAGGAAAATCTGGCTAATTAAACGCCAATTTTAAACAAAATTTTTCACATTGAACAAAGATCAAAGGTCATTTCTAGAAAGTGATCATGACCTCTTATTTTAGGGCATTTTAGTGTTTAGAGCATTGTGTTTCTAATTCAGTAAAATTTTGAGATTTGTACAACTCTCTTTCCATGTGACCACACTATTTATGGTGATCAGTATGTCCCATTTAAATATATTCTGCATCTCCTATTAATCATGAAGTTCCCAAGGGTATGGGATGGACCTCTGGGTTTTATCCCCAGAGTTGACACCCTATCCAAAGGACCAGTATAAAAACTTCCCTAGGAAATGACACCACCAACAACCAGAACTGTTACTGTTTCATATCTAGAGAACCTTCTTGGGAGTAGAGAATAAGATAATTCTGCTCAGTGAAACAAAGAGGGAGAAGGGGGTTTCCAACGCCTTTATATTTCCATTTAGCTCCAAGAAGCCCAGGGAAAAACACCTGGAATTGTTAAGAAGTTGAGCAGTTTCAGAAGTCACCAATTTATATCTTCAGTATTTCAGCTGGCAACTCTCTAGTCAAGAATTCTTAGTATTTTCAGGTGTTCCACTGAAACAACTTAGCAGGCCAACACTCCAAAAAAGAACAAGTGAAAAGGTAAATTATTTGGAGTCGATTACACAACTCGACCATTATAAAACTTTCCAGAGTGGTTGAATTCAGCTACCCTATTCATGGGCTATCATGACAACCATTAGGACTCACAAAAATCTTTTTTTTTTCTTCAACATTTGGTAAATAATCCTCTGAAATGTCCACTTATATAATATTGGAAATAACAACGATAATAAAAGGTCTAAATAATTTAGCCTCTACTTCCTCATTGGTTTCATCTCCCACCATCCTCTCTGTGGTTTTATTTCAGTTCTTCCATCACCCTGAGCTTATCTCTGCATATAGGTCTTTGCATTGTCTGTTTCCTCTGCCTAGAATACTTTCAACCTCTGTTAAAATGTCACCTCAACAAACTATTTAGTGGTTTTCCAAGCATTCGCTAAACTTGCTTTATTTTCTTCACAGAATTTATACTAGCGGATGTTTTCTTGTTTGTATATATGCTAGATTGAACTATTCTTAATTCTTGACTCCTTCATGCTATAATATACATATCATTTGACATGTAACTGTGAGTAGAAAATATTCCTACCTTATTGCAACTAGACTTAGTCATGTGACTTGCACTGGTTAACTAAATGTTGGTAGTCATCATGAGATTAGGTTTCAAATATGTCACCTATCTTGCTTGGCTCCTGGTGCTTCTGCCTTTCCCTATTAGAGAAATAGACCCCAGATAATCAGTTTTTGAAGAAAAATGAAGAGACTCTTAGGACAAATCTGAACCTAACCTGAGTCTTGGAGCCAAGTCTCCCTATGACCTAAAGTAGTGCCGCTTCAACCAACCCATGGGACCATTAGCAAGGAAATAAACACTTGCTTATGCCACTGAGTTTTGGGTTTGAGTGTGAGGTTTGCTATATATTATTATTGTGGCAATTGCTAGTTAAACTCTACCAAAAATGGGCTTCTGCTGCCAAAAAATATTAAAACGTGTCATTAGTTTGGGATCACATGGTAAGAAGAGAAGAAACTATTATTTAAAAAGTAATAGAAAGCTAGAAAAATGAAAACCCATATTATACACTACCAAAACATTTGATAAAATTGTTGACTACAATAATCTGGAAGGCAGAAAGTGTACTAACTGTACTCGTAGCTTTGAGCTGGGAAGTTTTGGGGGCAAAATATTTATAGTATGAATTGGCTGTTGTCTGCATTTAATAAGTTACTACAAGAAAAATATAAGCTTAGGAAAGAATTGATTGACTTGCAAATAAGATTGAGGGAAACTGAGAGAACCCCAAAATTCTGGAAATTATCAGTTTGAAAATTAAACCATTTCTCTCTATGGAGAACATTGTCATTAGAACATCACCATAAGATAAAGACAAAATCAAGAAAATAGTTGTCACAGCCATTGGTAAGATTCCTGAAAAAAGGGTGGAGTGTGGTGGCTCACACCTGTAATCCCAGCACTCTGGGAGGCCAAGGTGGGCAGATTGCCTGAGCTCAGTAGTTCGAGAGCAGCCTGGGCAACACGGTGAAAACCCATCTCTACTAAAACAAAAAAAATTAGCCAGGAGTGGCGGTGTGCGCCTGCAGTCCCAGCTACTTGGGAGGCTGAGGCAGGAGAATTGCCTGAACCCAGGAGGTGGAAGTTGCAGTGAGCCGAGATCGCGCCACTGCACTCTAGCCTGGCCGACAGAGTGATACTCCATCTCAAAAAAAAAAAAAGAAAGAAAAGAAAAAAGAAAAAATTCCTGAAAAGATTAAGGAGACTGAGGGCGCATCTCACAGACGCCTAATACATGCAAATTACCTACTTATATCTAGAAAGGAACCTGTCTCTAAAATAATCATGGTTGAGGCATTTGGCACATAGTAGTTGACTGGAAGCAAACAGAAAGCTCATAGAGTTTTTGAGAGAGCTGTATTGGCAAGATTACCACCAGCCTGGATTTTTAAAAATCATGTCTATTTGACATATATAAGAATCTCTGAGACCCTAAGGTTTTACAGACAGGAAGCAGGCCGAGAAATCTGTTCAGCTACCAAGAGGGCATATTCTCCTCTACTCATCAGAAAGCCAAAAATGAAAAAACAAGGAGTTCCAAGATAAGAACAAAGACTCGTGTACAACAGTAGACTGGGGATAAACTCCCAGGTATAGAAACAGGGCTTAACCAAAATATATACCAACATCTTTGTAGGAGACACTGGCAAAATTTGTTCAGCAGAGTTTCAAAATTTCTATATACCAGTTATTATTCTGTGTTTCTCCCAATTGTCTCCTTGTTGAATGCAGCTGTTTGTTTGTTCTGTTTGTATTCCAGCATGGGACATTAGATGTGTGGGGGCAGATAACATCTTTTCATAGAGGTCCAGATCAAGAAAAGTTCCATCCAGACCCGACATGGATCATGAGATCCTGGACTTTGAACTCAATGCCATAACTGGGTGAGACTTTGTGGGTTTCTTGGAATGGCAGTTAATATGTCTCAGGTGCAGAAGGAACATGAATTGTGAACAAGAGAGACAACTGTGACTGATTTGAGTTATTATTAACACTTTTAATCCTCATTCTCTTTTTATTATAAAATTACACATTACCCTTTTTCCTATGTAACTTGCAGTTTTTTCCACTATGTGTGAAAAATACTCCCTTGATCCACTCATGTTGGGCTTGGCATGTGAATTGTCTGAGTTAATGAAATGTTAGTAAATGTGACAGAAGCAGAGATTTAGACTTGCTGCCATGATCCGGCTTGTTCTCTTGCACTCCTACAGTTCCCCACAAGAACAACATGCTCCAGATAACTGGTCAAGGGAGACTGAAGAAACGAGAGGAGCAGATCTGATCCAGCTGATGGTTTAGAGCCAAGATAAGCAAAACTCTGCTAAGGTCAGTCCCCTTCTAGCTGCCCCACAGAACTCTTATTGAGATGAATGTTTGGTGTTGCAATTCTGAGATTTAGATTTGTTTGTTTCATAGCATTATTGTAGTATAAATGCTAATTGAAACCATTTATGTTTGTTTATTGCCTACCCCCTCATGAGAATGTAACTGTCTATTTAACAAAGGAAGAGTTCAAGACTAGCCTAGGCAACATAGTGAGACCCCATCTTTACAAAAACTAAATTAAAAAAAAATTAGCTGGGTGCAGTGGCACTCAACCTGTAGCCCCAGCTACTCAGGAGGCTGACGTAGGAGGATCACTTAAGCCCAGGAGATCAAGGCAGCAATGAGCCATGATTGCATCATTGCACTCCAGTCTGGGTGGAAGAGTGATATCCTGCCTCAAAAATAAATAAATAAATAAAAATAAATAAGGAACTTTTTAAACTTTGTTCATTTACGCATTCCAGTGGATAGAAACATTCTTGGTGTACAGTCATTGAATAAGTATTTTAAAAATGAAAAATGTAATATAGTAAAAAAAACTACCAATTAAACATTAACAATGTATTAGAACTCTGTTTGGGCATATCATTTACTGAAAATAACGTTAAATTTATAGTGGGTAAAGAAGAATGGCAAAAACAACAAAAAACAAAAAGAGAAGAATGATATACCTATAAGAAAATAAGCGATTTGAATTTATTTACAAGCATTAAAGATATGCTGGGGTGATGTCACAGATAATCTGGTGTAGAGACCACTGGACTGACTGGCATAGTGAGTGCACTGGGTTGAGAAAAGCTTACTACTGTTGGAATAGTGATCCTGTCATCTCTGTATCTGCAGTTCCAGAACAGAGTAGGCTCTGAATACATGTATGTTGAAATAAATTGACTTTCAGAGCTCATAGATGCTTTTTTTCTTTTCTTTTCTTTTTCTGTGGTTTGAAAGAGCAGAAAGTTTAATAGGCAAGAAAGACAGAAAAAGCTCCCTGTACAAAAACAGAGGGAGGGGGGCCCCAAGCGGAGAGAGAAAATCCCCTTATAGATGCTTTTATACCCTTCTTGGCTATTGGGTATGGAAGATATTAAATGATATTGGCAAATAATGCAGGCTTTGCCTAAGGCTTCGCTCAGCAGAAGACTATCTGACTTGGGAGGAGCTTAGTTATGCCTTTGGGGTCAACCTTGGAAAACATGGAGAAAGCTGTTGTCTTTCTGCAGATGAAAAGGCAGGAATTCTACAGATACTCTTAACAGAACTCATGTTTTAGCCTTTTGTATTCTCTAAGTCAACCCATTTTAGTTTCCTATTCTTCATTAGCAATTCTTTCCTTTAACCCAAATGTTGTACCCTTCATTTAGCAATTCAACTGAACGATTTATTTACCATCTACCATTACCCAGCCCCTATTATGGACTACATATTATGTTAAATTCTGGGAACATAATGTTTGAAAAAGACAGTTCTTCTACCAAGGTGACTATTGAAGAAACAAAGGCAAATAATCTGATTGTGTGGTTTTAAAGTGCTACAATTAGAACTTCATCATAACACAAAACCAGAATATCCAAATGATACCAAAGGGCCAACAAAAATTGAATTTGAAGTATATGGAGGAGGGATAATGGGATGAGAGAAATTACCCCGAACATGTTTTTGTTGATGTTTATAGGAAAGGTGTCTCCATCATATGAAAATAAATACCTGTATCAGTGCGTCCCTGAAAAAAAGTTACATAGCTGACCAGATATACACTCCACTACTAATGGGAAAGGAAAAAGAGGAGTTTGTAGAGTCCCCAAAGACTGTTTTCTGACGTATGGTATACATACCTTACCATAGTTTCTAGAAAACTGATGAAATGAGAAGGAAACACTAAATAGCAATTTTTCTAGGAAGGAGGGAAAAGCAAAATCTACTGATTGAAGCAGTTTGTACACTTGTTGAAAGCAAGTATCTGTTGTTGTTGTGGTTTTTTTTTTTTTTTTTTGAAAGGCACTTGAAGTCAGTAAAGAGAGATTTAAAAGCAAAAGCAAGTGAAAAAAGTCTGAAATGCTAAAACAAGACCAAACTGTATAATTAAAAAAAAAAAACAAAAAAAAAAACAAGGTGGAATTTGGTCTGACATAGTGAGGGTATGAAGGGAGAAAAGATCATTAGATTCCGGAGCACTTCAAACATTCAAAAAAAAATTCTTGTGGGTTGACTGATGAGACAAGATAAGGTGCTCTGAGGCCAATGGTTAAAGAGTTTATGTAGTCCATTTAAAAGTTTTCTGACTTAGTTTAGGGTATTTTTTAAGATGGGTGAAAAATGTTTGCTTAAATTTGTGAACTAGGAGTAAATTCCAAAAATGTGTTTATTTTATGCCTGATACTTTTGTTGTTGTTGTTGTTGTTTGTTTGTTTGAGACAGTTTCACTCCTGTGGCCCCGGCTGGAGAGAAGTGGCGCGATCTTGGCTCACTGCAACCTCCACCTCCCAGTTTCAAGAGATTCTCCTGCCTTAGCCTCTTGAGTATCTGGGATTACTGACACCCACTACCACACTCAGCTAATCTTTGTGTTTTTAGTAGAGGCGGGGCTTCGCCACATTGGCCAGGCTGGTCTCCAACTCCTGACCTCAAGTGATCCGCCTGCCTCAGCCTCCCAAAGTGCTGGGATTAGTTTGTACCAAACTGGTGGATGTGACCCACCGCACCTGGCTGCCTGATACTTTTTAACTTTTCATATATATTGAAATTGAATTGCTCCAATAACATTATCAAGTTAGTCTTTTAGTGATATTTGTTTTCCCTTCTTTTTTTTATTGATACATAATCTTTGCATATGTTGATGTAGTACATGTGATATTTTGACAAATCCATACAAAGTGTAATAATCAAATCTAGTAACTGGGATATCCGTCACTTCAAACTATAAATTTTCCTTTGTGTCAGGAATGTTCCAAAACTTGTCTTCTATCCATATGAAATATACAATAAATTATTGTTAACTATAGTCACTCTACTGTGCTATTGAACACTAGAACTTATTCCTTCCATCTAACTGTATTTTTGTACCCATCTACCAAATTATCTTCATCCTGCTCTCCCCTCTGCCCTTCCTAGCCTCTGGTAATCACCATTCTACTCTCTACTGCCATGACATCAATTTTTTAGCTCCCACATATGAGTGAGAACATGCGATATTTATCTTTCTCTGTCTGGCTTATTTCACTTAACATAATGTCCTCCAGTTCCATTCACGTTGCTGCACACGACAGGATTTCATTTTTTAAAAATTACTAAATAGTGTTTCATCATGTATACATGCCAAATTTTTAAATCCATTCATCTATTGATAGACATTTACGTTGATTCTTTATCTGGGCTATTATGAAGGTGCTGCATTAAACATAAGAATTCAGATATCTCTTCAATACACTGATTTTCTTTCTTTTAGATATATACCCAGAAGCGGGATTTCTGGATCATGTAGTAATTCTAGTTTCAGTTTCCTAAGGAACCTCCATAATGTTTTCTGTAATGGTTGTAGTAATTTACATTACCATCAGCAGTGTGCACGAGTTCACTTTTCTCTGCATCCTGACCAGCATCTGTTATTTTCTGTCTTTTTGATAATAGCCATTTTTAACTATGATAAGATGAGATCTCATTGTGGTTTTGATTCATATGTTCATGATGATTAGTGATGTTCACCATTTTTTTTTCCTATACCTGTTGGCCAATTGTATGTCTTCTTTTGATAAGTGTCGATTCAGATCATTTGCTTATTGAATTATTTGGTTTATTTAGTACTGAGTTGATTTCCTTATGTATTTTTGTTGTTGGATAGATAGTTTGCAAATACTTTCTCCCATTCTATAGGTTATCTCTTCACTGTGTTGATTGTTTCCTTTACCGTGGCAAAGGTTTTTTTTAGCTTGATGTGATCCCTTTTCTCTGATTTTTCTCATGTTGCCTCTGCTTTTGAGGTTTTATTCAAAAAATCTTTGTCCAGATTCTCCAATGTTTTCTTCTAGTAGTTTTATTGTTTCAGGTCTTACCTTTAAGTCTTTAATCAATTTTGATTTTATTTTTTGTAAGGTGAGATGATCTAGTTTCATTCTTCTGCATATAGTTATCCAGTTTTTTTGGGGGGGGCACCATTTACTGAAGAGTCTCTCCTTTACCCAATATATGTTCTTGGTGCCTTTGTCAAAAATGAGTTGGCTGTAAATGCATGGATTCATTTTTGGGTTCTCTATTCTTTTCCATTGGTCCATGTGACTGCTTTTATGCCAGTATCATGCTGTTTTGATTACTATCACTTTGTGATATGTTTATAAGTCAGGTACTGTGATGTCTCTAGCTTTATTATTTTTGTTCAAGATTACTTTGTCTATTCAATGCTTTTTATGGTTCTATATTGATTTTATGATTCTTTTTTATTTCTGTGAAGAATGTCATTGGTATTTTGATAGAGATTGCATTGACTCTGTGATTGCTTTAAGTAGTATGGGCATTTTAACAATATTAGTTCTTCCAATCCATGAATATGGGATATTTTTCATTTTTATGTCTTCTTTAATTTTTTAATCAGTGTTTCATAGCTTTCTCTGCAGAGATCTTTCACTTCTTTTGTTAAAATTTTCATTCTCTCTTTATTATTCCACTCCAGTTATTCTTCCTGCTGTCCAGGAGGCCTATGCGAATGCAACTTTCTAGTAGAAAATCTTATTCTAATATTTCCTAAAAGGAACTTGTTTCTCATGTATGTATATGTCTTTGGTGAAAAAGACAATTTTAGTAGGAGAGCTTGTGATCTAGACAACTTTTCTTTCAAGGGACACATTAATAAGGACTCTACCATTTTTAAAATTAACTTAGATATAAATTATAAAAAGTCATAGACAATTCCCTCCCAACCACAAATTCTAACAGACAAACTATAAATAATTTCATGATTCTGCTGACTGAAGCCAAAGACAAATCAAAGAAAGGTACACATAGGTAGATGCCATGATATCCTCTTTTTTATTTTTAGTATTTTAAATCATCACCACACTTCATAATTGTTATTTTCTACTCTCTTCCTTTGGGTCTTTATAGTCATCTTTGTTTTTTTGTGTGTGCAAGAAAATAAAATGTAGGTGAAAATAAATAGGGAGGAGAAAAATACCTTAAATTGCCTCATTGAAAGTAACTTGTATTGTTACATACATGGCTATAAAGTTCCATAACTCTTGCTCCTTTAATTAACCGGAGGAAAACCTCTTATCTGCACAATGTTGAAGATTCTGCTGTTTCACTTTGCATGGTATTGTTCAGTCTCTTTTGTAAAAGTGTGAGAACTTATTATTTTTTAAAAAAATAAATAAGTGTGAATTTCAGTGAAGACATAAACATTCCATCAGCTATAGAAATCATCTCTAAAATTGGTTCTGTATGTCCACCTGTTGATTTTCACTAAAGGTCGTTCTAGATAGCAAATAAAAAGTTAGTAAGTGTCAAAATCACTGAGCCATAGAATTCTCTTGAAAATTTTTCTGGACTCAAGAGGTGCAGCAGCACTAAAACACTTCTACAGAGGCTCAAATTTTTCATAAAGAAAAAGTGTGAACTTGGGACAAGATACAAAATACACATTATACATTTTAGAAAACTTTCTTCAAATCTCTTCCATTGATCCTTTGATCCTCCATTAATTTAACAGCTCTCATTCTGGCAGGAGTTGAAATGATCTTAACAGATACACAATGTGGGATGGTCACATAAAAAGAACCCAGTGACGCCACCCAGCTAGGAAGAGGAAGGTGCAGAATTTATATTCTGTAGACTGACCTCACTTCCCATGTGGCATGGGCAAGATTAGGAAATTTCTTTATACCCCTCAAAGAGAGGATTTAGGAGAGGCTAAGTGTCGGGGGTTTGGTAGGGGACCAGCCCCCTATGATAAATGGCAAAGGGCCTCCTCACCAAACACTCTGGGAAGACTGTTAAAGATTGTCTGCCACTACATGGCAGAGACACAAAACACATCAGCAAAAACTGAGATGAATCAGAGGCATCTGGGTATTATCTGAGAGTACTGACCACACAATGGGCCAGCAGGTCCCCAGTCAAACCTACTGTTAATGCCTGTGGAGCAAAGAACAGCCAGGCAGAGGAGAGACCTTGCTACAGAGAAACCCCAGGGTCAGAGGCAGGACATGGACCTAAGCATCCTCTTCTCCTATCATGGAGACAGAACAAGGGATGTGGCTTAGGGTTGAGCAGGTTGTGCTCACATAAATGTGCCCCACAAGGTGCACTCTGGAGGAAGGGAGTGTTTTGGCATTAGTCATCACGTGAGTGTGGACTTTTTAGTCTTTTTGTAATCCACTCTAAGTTTAAGTCTCTGGTAGCTACAGCCCTATCTCTCAGACAGCAGGGCACCATCTTGAGAAAGGGAAAAGTGGGCTAGGAGAGCAATCTGAACCACTAAGCATTTTCCTAACGAGATTAAATCTTTGAAAGATGCCTCTATAAACCATCATAACTTTGAATGGACTGAAAGTTAAAGTGAAAGGAGACTTACAAAGCAGAAGAGACTAAAATGTTGCCAAAGGACAATAAGTTGTTTTTGCAGTTCAGTAAAGTAGTAGTGCATGGGCCAGGTCACAGTTTTTATAAATTACAGGGCAGCATTTATTTTCTGCATATCTGAGTGCAGCATAAAGCATTTTACAACTCTGTTGTGTGTGTGTGTGTGTGTGTGTAAGACTAGAGGATTGTAACTCTAAACATAATCATGTTTTTGAATGCATACTGATATTATGGATGTTTATATTTTCAACTTCTGACTTTAATTTTTCTGTGATGAGCATGTATTTAGCATTTTAAAATCAAAGCTGGATAAATGTTATTTTAAAATAATTTGTGTACCTCTTCCAGTTGTTTTTGTCTACACTCCAACTGTTTTGCAAAATATGTGAAGTATTTGGTCAGTCAGTCCTTTTCCAGTTCAACTCTAAAATATGATTTTTATATTTTTTTTACTTTTTTTTTTTTTTACTCATAAATCCTTCTTAACTTTGCTCTGTTTTAATCCCTTTATTTCAAAGATCACATCGTATCTCCTTTATTCTCTCAAAATTTCAAAATGGCCTTTGGCCAAATGCAATAAAATTTTGCCCTGACCTGACATAAAGAATGAAGTATGTATATGAAAGCACTTTGAAAACTTTAAAGGACTTTAAAAATGCATGGTAGTATTGGTGGTGGAAGAGAAAGGGGTGGGAGAAGAGGGGGAGGAAACTGTAAGTGGAGGAACTATGTTGTATTTTCTCATAACATAAATTTTGAAGTCGTTCCTGAATGAATTTGCAAACAGAAGCAAATGGAGTCCTTATGTGACATTATTGAATGCTCGCAATTTTATAAATTCAATTCCACGCCTTAGGCAACATGGTACACCCCTTCAGGTTGACATTTTTCTGTGCCATTTACTGCTGCTGAGTGCAATGGACCTCCTTCACAATTGCCAAAATTATCTCAGAGCTACTGGTCTTCCCGGTGTGAACCCTACGGCCACCTCTTGTACCTATATTGCTAAGAGCTGTGCTAGAAGTGGTTCCTAATTAGGAAAACATTTAAATCTGCAAACTGTGTCTACAGCTTACTTGGGTTTTTTGTTCCTTTGTGTATTTGTTTGAGAGAGGGGATATTGAGATCCCAGAAGACAAGAAAGTCTAAGACTATAAATTCAGATCTCCTTAGAAACCCTCCCTGCCCCCACCAGGTTAAAGGGATATAATACCTTGACAAATAGTGCATCTTCACTTTTCAGTCTCTTCAGTGTATGCCTAGGCCAGAAAACTATGCTATAATGGTTAAAAGCATATACTGGGGAGTCAGACAGACTAGGTTCAAATCCCACCCCTACTACTTGGTAGTTCTACGATCTTGGAGAAAGCACTTGACCTCTTTTTGCCTTAAATTCTTTATTATAAAATGAGGATTATAAAAGAATCTATTTCATAGTGTTCCTGACAGATTTCAACGTGTTAATATAAGCGAAGTGCATTCAACAGCATCTGGCACTTACCAAGTGCCCCATAAATGCTAATTATTATGATTAGGAAGGGAATCCTCAAGTGTATCCAAAACACCACAAGCCCCTGAGGCTCACATGCTGTCCCCCTCAAGTGAACTAACACACTGAGAAGGCTTGGTAACTCTAAGAAAGAAATCTTTCTCCTAGCTCTTCACAGCTCAAGCGTGTATGGTGATGACCTATTTGTGCATGAACAGATGTGTACCGAGCCTTCTGGATTTACTTTGGCAGCAACAGGGTCAGGCTTGTATTGAGTGATCCACCTTTGTGGCTCAGTCAGCTCTGGGATGACCGCACATGCCTGGTTGTGGTTATGTAACACATCCATCTGGACTGGGATTCAATGTACTGGTCTTAGGCCTTACAGAAAGGAAGCAAAGAAAAATTCTTACCATGGGAAATAATCTTGAGTTCACAGATTTACTATTTTCTTGCCAGGCTTTTTGAGTACTGATGGCTCTCAAACAGGCATTAAAATGATTGTCATTGGACCATAAAGAAAAGCTAGAAAATGTGAGGCACGAAGGTATGCTTTTACTTGTGGAGTTCTTTGCTTGTCTTCTGGTTTTGTTGTTGTTGTTGTTGTTGTTGTTGTTTTTGACCAAAGGAGAAATTACAATTAGGGAGGAGGAAGTAGAAGAATCCCTGGATGTATGCTAACGATTCTCAAAAACAGAAGCATTATTTCTAGAGTACCATTAGCATATCCTGGAAGAGCACCTTTTCTATGACTTCTAGCTTTTATGGGGTTTAGCCAGATCTTTAGCATTCTTAGGTGAATTAATGCTCAATGAAATTTTTCATAAGCACCTGAAATTTTTTCTGGAAGGTATTTAAAATGGATCAGCAGGCTTGATACCACACCTCACACCTCTGCTCCTAGCATGAATCCTACTCAATATACACTTTTAAAAAATGCTGGAGTTAGTCCTAAGCCACCTTTGCTCCATTTTAATTCATTTGTCGAACAAGTAGTTTGGGGCATTATTTTTCTTGACCATTCTCTTCTCTCTCCATCTCTTCCTTTCTTTTTCTCATCTCCCACGATGTCAATTTATTAAATATATATACTTTAATGGGCCCGTAGAAAATAAAGACATTTCTGATTTGTTTTGGAAAGGAGGAATCTAAACCCCAACTGCTTTCCAGGGTACAGTTCAATCCTCCACCACATACACTTCCTCCTCCTCCAGGGACTGCATTTCATCTTCCATCCATCTAGCTAAGGAGAACAGAGGCTAATTTAGGAGCCTCTTTCTGCCTGTACATATTCAGCCAGAGGGGTCACTGGTGATTGATGCAAGACACTACATCCTCCAAGAGCTTTCCAAGTCCCTGCTGGTCCAGAGAGGAGCGTCCAACAGTAACTCACCCTTTAGTGCCTGTGTATTTCTGTGCCTCCAGCTAGAAATAGTCAATAAGCACCAGAGGCAACTTATGTTGCCTTAGATCTCAAATAAATGCCTCACACCATCACCTTAGAGGCCTTTCACAAACACTGTTTCTTCACAGATAGATTCCAAGTCCTAGCAGCCAATTACTACTGAGGTGCCTCAAAGGCTTGAAAGAGGAGGCAAGGAGAGAGAAAGGGCTTCTCCAAAGATGAGAGTTATGCGTTTCCTTCTAATAAAAATTGCTCCCTTTTAATTGAGTGCTTCCTCTGAGCCAGACACTGGATGAGGTTTGATCTACATTATCCCACTCATTCCTCACAGCTGTGGGATTCATGAAGCTCTAGCCCATTTGACAGATGAGGACACAGAGGCTCACAGAGCTTATGTGACTCCTACTTTCTGCCTCCCCATTCTCTGGCGCACCCCTTTAACTGCCGCTTATACACACAGATGCTTGTGGACGTGTGTTACGAAAGCAATTGGAAAATGTTCCTGGATGCCAGGTAAGTCAATTGACTTCTGGGCCTCAGCTTAGGTCCCTGACATTCCTTCTTTTGCATTGAAAAGAGGCTCGCTGTGCTGGTTACTCCACAGGCTGTCAGAAGCATACCCCGTTATATTCTGCCCATCTTCTAGATGTTCTCAACACTTCCAGGGCCTTTCATTACTTTAAGGGTGGGTGTCACACGTTCTGGCAAGTTCCTTTTGTTTTGTTTAGAGACAGGGTCCTACTCTGACACCCAGGCTGGAGTGCCCTGGTGAAACCATAGCTCACGGCAGCCTCTAAGTCCTGGGCTCAAGCCATCCTCCCTTCTCATCCTCCTGAGGAGCTGGGACTACAGGCACACCACCACGCCCAGCTGTAAGTTCCTTCTTGTACCACAAAGCATTGTGTGTTCACCCTGTATAAGGTACTGCAATAGGTTCTGTATAGGTTCAAGGGAGTGGAGTGTTACTTTAAAAACAGACGACACAGTCACAGTCTTCCACAATTATTTTCAATCGTGCAACATTCCACAAAGAATCAGGTCCTGGCTTAAGTGCTAGAAATAAAAAGACGAACATGCCTGAGCCATAGGTTTTATCATTCTTTTTCATTATTTTCTTTCTCTGACTTACCTCTATTTCCTAATTCCTAAAGAGTCTTGTTGTCTCCTTTACACACACATGTTCTTAGGAAGATGTATGTGGCAGGATAAAGCATCTGCATTGACCAAAAATTAATTTGGCAACTAACTATAGAAAAGCCAATGTCTCCACATCCTGAAATAAATCATATAGCTGGACATTGGGTAAGGTCTGATAGGTCAGAGCTCTCAGTATCCCATTTCATCATGCTTTTCTCTTGCAGGAACTGAACCATGGACTAGCATGGTTTTTTTTTTTACCTTTTCTCAACTCTTCCTGGGAACTCACAACACATGAATATTAAATACCCAAGATCATTGTATATCTGTAAGTTCTGTGCCATGAAAGTCTCTGGACAATGCAGTCTTACCTAGTCTGTAACTGAGCTATCTGCTACACTTCTGTGAAATGAAGGGACAGATGTGTGTGGGCTGTCTCCCCATGTGAGGCAGAAGACCTTCTAGATGTGATAGATCCAGGCATAAATGTAGGGATAAGGATCACCACGTTTTTTCTGTTATGGAGAAAAAATGACTAAATTCCTTGAAGATAATAACAATAATCATGTATTTTATGTCCATAGTACTTTTCCAATTCTCAAGCATTTTCACATCTGTGCTTTCATTGGCTCTCCACACCAAACTTAACCTTGGTCTAAATATTATGATATTTTTCTCAATGATAACACATCTCTCTCTTTTATTTGGTCACCATGATTATAAAGGAAAATATTGTTATCCCCAGTTTATTAATGAAGAAACTGAGGGTTAGAGAGAGTGATTTTCTCAGGTTATAAAACAAGAATTTAAACCCAGGAGATCCTTTGCAAATTTCAGTGTTTGTTCCTCCCCAGTAATCTTCATTTGGTACGTGGGGAAACCAAGGCCTTTCTCTGGAGGATGACAGATGAAATAGAGCACATGTGCTTAATAAGCCAAACGTCCCACCTGATGGATAGGAGTCACAGTGTGAGGTGTGTGGCCATGGCCAATGAAACCTTGCCAAGCCTTTGTATGGACTGCAAATCCAGTTCATTTCCAAAAGCCAGGTTCCTAGAAAACGGGTTTCTGTTGACACTTTCCCTGCATGTTTTGTTATGCTTGTTTGTGTTGGCCTAGAGAACCAGCAGCCAGGGACAGCGGGATGACTTTCAGCCAAGGGGCGGTCTGTTCACACCCTGGGGACTGGAGCGTTCCACCAAGTTAGCTGCTGCTTGAAAGGACAGCTGCCGCGCAGTCTTGCTCACTCCCCATTTTGTTATCCCTGAGATAATAAATAAAGGCTCATTCTGTTGTGTCCAAAAGACCCTTTTCAGAAGACCTGCTCTTGCTGGAAGTCTCCTGAGTCCCCTTACCTGATTACAGTCAGATGCTGGGCATTTCAAATTAAATTAGAACAAATAACGAAAATGAAAGGAGAGTGGGAAGGAGGAAAACCAGCAAAAATGGTATTCATTTAAAGTAGCCAGTGAGAAAAATGGAGCCTGAGAAACTCAACCGATACCGGGAGAGATCAATGTTTGTCATCTAGTCTTAGCCTAAAAAGAGCCATAAGTGAGAATTTGTAGGGATGACAGTTCTAGGTCAGTTCTGTTTAACATATTCTGCTGCAGATATGGCCAGGTTAAGCGGGAAAATGTTCTAAACCTAGATCTGAATTCCTATGGCTCTTGGACCATGATTCTATCTCTATTTGGTTAAATGATGGCATATGCAGGATATGAGGTCTAGCTCTTGGAAGGTGTGGAAAATACATGTCTCATTGCACCAATTTGTTTTCTCTACCAAATCCTGCCAATGTTGAAGTGTCAGTTGAGCTCAAAATTCTCCCAGAGATGTGCTTAGAGACCCATTGCTGTGTGGATGAATGGGAGAATAGGAAGTAAATTCTTGTAATATGTGGTCTCGATATGGTTTGATGTCAGTAAGACAAATTAAATGAAATTAATTTAAAATTAATTGAAATGATCATGGACCAAGATTACTGTGTGGTCACTCCCCAAGGTGATTTCAAACAGAATTCTTATTGTTCAGTTAAAACCAACTTGAAATCAACCAGCCTACCAATGCCCCCAGATCATTTCAGCCTCCTTGAGATCCCTTTACCTTGGTCATGCTTTCATCACATCTGCCTGATACTCTGCTATCCCCTATTTCAGTGACACTAAATGTTGCTGGATCCCAGAAGAGCATTACGATATTTGATAAGACAATCTAACTTCACCATCCAGATGCTGAAAAAATATTTACATTTGATGTGTTTTTTCAATCCTATTAGCCAAAGTAATATATTGCACAATAAAATATATGGTTATATTACAGTACTCTTATTGTGAAGAAACAATGAGCACACAGAAACACAATTCATATTATATCGTCTGTCAGTAAAGGAGGTCTCTTCAACAAACACAAACTCAATTTAGATAAAATAAGTTAATAGGTGTTAGAGGGTTAACTTCTCTTGTGACAAAAAGTCATCACATCACATATTAAAGGCCAGTATTAACAAGGAAAGAGATTCAAGAGAGCATAAGGGATGATTATCTTTTGAGACATTCCTGCATACAGCATTAAAAAAATACAATTTGGTCTCGCAGCTGTCCCCTAACATCACTCCTCATATGAGTATCTATGATGGAACAAGTTAAACTTTGAAGTATCAAAATGAGCTAGTGCTGCTGGGTATTTCCTAAAAAATGTGACAACTCTTATACTTAAAATAAATACATAAATAAATAAATAAGCACTGAAGAGTGATCAGTGAAAAATGTCTCTTAAGCCCATTATTTTTAGCTGAGCGCTGTTATGACTGTTTCCATGGTTAAACCATGAATATGTTTTCTGCACAAGCACGGTCAGCTAGTGGCCTTAATTAGCTTTCAAATGGAGAATGCTGCGGTTTACCACTTATTAAATATCCACCACACCAAGTTACAATTTTACCCTTCCACACCTCACTTAGTTGAGACACCTCAAGGAACCCACAATGCTGAATAACTGGTGATTTAAAAATATGTACCATGTGTGATGATCGGACTGAACACACAGGCTGTGAGGGAAGTTCACTAAAACCTGGCCAGATTTCATTTCCAGATGGAATGATACAATTTGTAAATTGAGGCAACAAGATAAGTCACCCAGAAAGAAAGAGATGAAGTGTATGCTCTAGCTAACAGCTAACACACTGTCCTGATTCGTAGGAATTCAACATATATTTATTAAATGCTTGCATTGCATTCTGAATACTAAGTCTTCATCTAGATTCCTCATGTCTAGGAATTCGCAGGAGGTGATTAAGTGGAATACAGGATCTGGTGAAGAAGAAGAGGACTGTCCCAGCATTCAAGATCTTTAAACAGTATGCCCCCTAGAGAAGGAAGAAAGTACAAAATTACTCATCAAGCTAATCTACTCTTAATACAACATACAAGTAGAGTAACCTAACCAAGCTCATTTCACCAAGCATTTTATTCATGAGGGAGATGATGTAGTTTGAGATTCAATTGAGACAGAATTAGTTTTTCTGATTAGCTAGGTTGAGTGGTTAAGGTATGGTAATAATGATATCATTATTTCTTCTCTCCCCTTTCTCATACAACATTCAGAGACACATTCTCTCTCTCTCTCTCTCTTTCTCTCTCTCTCTCTCTCTCACACACACACACGCACACACTCTCACATATCTGTTTGGATGTGGTTTGCGAATCTTCAACTGGTGTTGTCTGCGTATCAACTTGTATACTCCCAGGGGCAAAAAAGAAAAAAAGAAAAAGTGAATTCACCTCTTGTTGCAATTCCACTGTGTACAAAATGGCCTTGAAATATGAAGGAAGAAAAAAAATCCTCCTACAAAGAGAACATGTGAAAAGGCCAAGGGAGAGCATAACTGAAAAAAATATATAAAAATGCAAATTTTCCTAAACTTCAGCTTTGGATGGACTGAAGCATAAGTGAGAACTTCAACAAAGCAACAGAAAAAGATGACAGCTCAGAGTTTCAGAAATTTAAGACAGCAGCAGGATTAGACACTTTGGGTTGTCTTCGCACACATTTCTTATGGGAGTTAATTCCATTTGACATGCAAGACCAAAGCAAGATTACAGAGGCATAGCCCCATGGCGAGGTGTATGCTGTAGCTAAAAGCTGGGATTTGAATAATTGTGCAGGCTTACTCCAAGAATCAGGCGAGAACAGAATGAATGGATTATTACAAGGAACTTTGTACATTTTTAACTGCTGGACTTAATAAAATACCCTCTATGTGAGAATAGTGTTATGGTCGTCTGCACTTACTCTAGCTGAAGTTTGTGGTAGGATCTATCAAAAATGAGAAAAAACAGAAGCTGTTTTTTAAAAAAAGAAAGAAAGGAAAAAAGAAATTTGAAATGAATGACTGGGCTGGGTCATGCCCGTATGATTTATAGAGGAACAAAAAATTTGGAGAACTTGAGATCAACATATTCGAGCCCCCCCAAAGTTACAGGGAATTCATTTCCTGTGCAAAGAAGTCTGAGGAAAGTGGAGAATAGAGTTCAGGGAAAGTGGGCCACAAAAAGGTGGATTTTCATTTCACGATTTCAGCTCGTTAAGGAGGTCATTTGTTACTGGAAAAAGTTACTAACCCACACATCATTTTATATATATGTATAAATGTGACCTCTTTCCTTGGAAGCCATGGAAGCACTTGTCTGTAAAAGGCAGAAAGAGTAACAGTTCCAAAGACTTCTTGCTGCTTAATTAACTTTCCAGTGAGAATTATTAAAATTCTTTATGTAATTCTTATTTAGTGCTCATTAAAGTGAAAGATACAAATGCTGGACAATGCAGGGTTCAGAGAATTTTAAGAAAGAAAAGTTAGTTTTGCAATAGCTGAGAATTATGAAAAGCTGTCATTAACTGTAGCCAAGTAGACCTTTCATTTTAAAAGTCACTGATTCAGATCTGAAATGATTAGATTTGATTTTCTCCCTTAATCTCATCTTCATGTCCTCCTTTCCTGAAAGCTCGTTTCTCCTCAATTCCTCCTCAGCCCTAACCAGCCTAGTCGGGAGGAAAGTCCACCCAGAAGAGGAGGAAACTGCTCTGGGCCATGGCACTGGGGCAGTGCGCCCTCTGCTGGGAAGTCAGCCTGCAGTCCAGCTTGGGAAAATCCCCCCCAAAGAGCATGCCCCTAGGAAAGCAAAAGAGATGTGCATTTCCAATAGTGAAAATCCCTCATACAAGTGGCGTATCTTTCTCTGGTAAGTGGAGATTAGAGGAGGGACCTGGGAGGGTGCATGCAAAGGCTTCATTAAACCAGAACTCAAATGCAGCTCTCCTCACAAAACATGTCTGACAACCCAGCCTGCCATGTAAAATAGCATCAGGAATGATGAACACATTACAAATTTGTAGACCCTAAAATTAAACTCCACCTCATTTATTTCATATTTCAGCAGGGCTGAGGATGCCTGACAGTGAAGGCACAGACCTTTCTTGATAAGCCCCGTGGTTTCCTTCTTGGAGAAGGGATTGTGCTCTGTACAGATGCATTCAGTCTTCTTGAAGCCCAAACTCTGCTTGGTGGAGCCAGGAAAGAGGAGGCATGTTTCAGTGTTCTGCAGAAGAAAGTCAAGAATCCTAGCCCTGAGACAGAAGCAGGTGAATGTATTACCACAGGAAGACAAAGAGCTAGTCTTTCCCCCCTTACCTCTGTACATCATTTAGATCTTTGCTAGTAAAAATGTGGTTCACACACCAGCCATTTCAGCATCACCTGGGAACTTGTTAGAAAACCAGGAGCCCAGAACCCACCCTAGACCAACTGCATCATAATTTACATTTTAACAAGATTCCAGTAATTCATAAGTATGTTAAACCTTGAGATGCACCAGTGTAGACACTAAAGAGCTAAAGCACAAACAAAACTAGAGTATGGAACTTTACAAGCAGAAGGGGACCTAGCCACCACCTGCCTCCTTTGATAGAGAAACCAAGGCCCTGAGGGGAACACAACTACTCACGTATCTAAGAAGAACATTTTATACAGGCCTCAATTTGGTTTGGTGTATAAGCTGGAACATGGATATCACAGATTTTTGTAGTTATCCTCATCACATACTACGAAACCAACAGAATATGGCACCAGGATTACAAGTGACAAAGGGCATAATTTCCCTGTAGGAGGAACCCTGTCTTCTAATCAGTTCTGTTCTACTGAAATGACTTGTCTACATTCTGCAGGAATTGACATAGAAATGAGATTCTGATATTCCTTCTATCCACATAATGATTGATGAAACGCATGGGAAAAATAAATTGAATTATATTATAATCTCCCAGGGAAACATAATTAAGTTGTGAAGCATTTCCATGAAATCCTAAAAGCCTTATATCATCTAGGCAGTTACTTCTACTACATGATCAATAATTATATTAATTATAGATAATTATTTTGATAGGATGGTGTGACTTTGGGGCTCCACTTATTCTTGATCTGATGCATTGATCCAACGTTGAAGACTTGGTTGGAGCCAGAGATGAACATAAATAACTCTTTTGGAGTCCCAAAAACCTTTATGATACTTACGTTAACTTGTACTACTTTGCAATTCCTGGCCACCAATTTGATGTTTATTCACATAATCTAAAGGGTCATACTTGTGCAAGACTACCAGAATAGTAATTCTACTCTTAAGTCTATAAGAAACAGAAGCAAGCTACTCCAGAAAGTAATAGATAATATATAATACATAAAATCCAATATTCCTTGAACTTTCAAAATTCCAAGACATCCAATACATTCTTTGTGTGTACACAGGACTGCCCAGCACATCCATGGCAACTCTAAGGCGGTGAGCTACAAGAATCAGATCCAAAGTTAACAATGCTCAGAAAGTTAGGGTGACCATGGGTCCTTATATATTTAATATCTTCCTTTGTAAACACTTAATTTTGAAGGTTATCCCTGGAATATATTTCTCATAGCACACATTTTAAGCACAGGTAAAACCTGAGACTTCTACCTGACCCTCTTTCAACACTTTCCAGAGAGAGCCTCAGTGGGTGTATATGCCTTCTCACCTGAATAAAAGTATCAATAAGAATCAACAGAAAATACAGAGAGATTTAAAATAAAAGTAATAACTCAAGGGATCCTACAGCAAACACACCAGATTTTTTTAAGGTGACAACCATTATATGTTAACTTTCCTGAATTCTCCACATCATTCAAGATAACTTGGGTTTTTTAAACACAAAGGGATAATACAGTTTAAAAAAACAAAGGGTGATAGAAATAAAATCACTTATAAGTACACATTATTTCATCAACATTTCCTTAAAATATTTGTAAAACATCTTGCTCACGTGATGGTTACTATACGAGACATTGTAGATTTTTCTCTCAATGAGGCAGAGAAATTCAACATTTAAGAGTCAAGACTTAGAAGCCAAGGCCACCTGCCACTTACCACTTATATGGCTTGAACAATTTACTTAACCTTGCTCCGTGCCTCAGTTTCTGCATCTGTAAAATAGAGATCAAAATAATGTATGCCTAATGAAGTTATTATAAGGATTTAGTAAATTAATAAGCATGAGGCAATTAGAACATGCATGAGAAGTACTAAGCACTCAATATTATCTTTATTGCCCTTATAATATATGTAGGTTGGCTTATTTATGCTCATATTACAATTTATTCAAGAATAGTCGTCTTTAAAGTCACCATCCAGAGGATCTGAAAACCAAGTTTTAGTCTCCAACTTTGAGATATGCTTTCTTAAAAGCATATTTTAAAAAGAAAAAGCATTCAGAGGACTTGAAAACATAAGCTTACTCATGTTATACTTTGACAACACACACACACAAGCACAGAATAGTAACACCTCACAGCCCATTGCCAGAAGTTCCCACACAGGGGATTTGCCATAAAGAAAGCTAGATGTGACCCAATATTCTAGTGAGAGATCTCACCATTCAGAGCAGAATAACCTGAGAACAAAATAATGCAGAAAGCAGCCCGAGGTGCCTTTGTCTTTCCTCAGGTAAAATCAATTCCATTATTATCCACAGTTGGGTACAGAATGGCAGATGAGCAGCATGGCTTCAGCCAGCGATACCTCTCAGAGAGTGGACTGCATGAGTAATATTTCACACCCTCAGCGTTGTCAAGAGAGAAAGGGGGAGATCCATCTTAGGTAGGGAAATTCATTCTAAGGAACTGTTAAGACATTAGAGAAGAAAAAAGGGAAGAAAAATCAGGCCAAATTCATACAGAAACACAGATTCCAGCCTGCCCTTATCCTCAGACAGAGAGGTCAAGGTGATGGGCGATATTGCCAGGCCTGCTATCTTTCTCTCTACTCTTTTATAGGGGGATGGTTTAGCCATATTTCCTATGTGTGGGAAGGAAATGAACCATGCACATGATGCTGCACAGCAAAGTGAAACAGAAAAACCTTCCCAAAGAAAGTAGGCAGACATGAATGTAGCATTGTGTAACCCAAGAAATAGACCAACAATGATTGAAAGCAAGAAAATGACTTGGTCTTTCTTAAAACTGCAACAATTAGGCAATTGTGCTAACTAATAGGATCTGAGAAGATGTAAATAAGTTTTCTTTTTTTATTAACAAAAGAAATGAGGAGGCAAATTTCAGCCCAGATGAAAGAAGGTAAATGATTCCTCCCCAAAGGCAGAGCCAAGATTTCTCAAATGAGTTTCCTCCTAAAAGAGGCAGAAGTAAAATATATGAATCCAGATGACATAATGTGCTGTGACCTAAATGTAGGCAGTGATGGTATCCTATTCTACAGACCAAGCTCTGGGTAATTGAATGCAAGACAAAGCAAAAATATAGAAAAGGCCACTCCAAAACAGAAGCATAAGAATGCAGTGTGTATAACAGTACTGAGAAGGGTACAGCTTTGTAGAACTGATTAATAAGGAGAGCAGTGAACAGAACAGAGTGGATTTGCAGAGATTAGGATGTAGCAAGCTTTGTCCAGAAGATCGTATAAAGTTCTTATTGGCCTTGAATCTGAAAAAAGATTAAAAAAAAAGAAAGGCCAGGCTCAGTGGCTCACACCTATAATCCCAGCACTTTGGGAGGCCGAAACAGGTGGATCATGATGTTAAGAGATTCAGACCATTCTGGCCAATATGGTGAAACCCGTCTCTACTAAAAAGACAAAAATTAACTGGGCGTGGTGGCATGTGCCTGTAGTACCAAGTACTTGGGAGGCTGAGGCAGGAGAATTGCCTCGGAGGCAAAGGTTGCAGTGAGCCAAGATCACGCCACTGCACTCCAGCCTGGCGACAGAGCAAGACTCCACTTCAAAAAAAAAAAAAGAAAAAGAAAAAACCTACCTTCCATCAGGAAAGACCCCCTGTAAGCTTTTGGTATATCTTAGTCAAAAACTTACCTTTTTCCATGTGCTATTAAAAAAATAAAATGTACAATAATTGTAAATATTTGTAAAATTATAAATGATGTGCCATCAAATTTACTGTAATGTGGAAATCATTCTTTCTGACATCTCTCCTGGAAGACAGTAGGAGAAACATGGTACTGTATTTTTGATGTTAGAACGTATCAGAGACCAAACTTTAATTTTTGTTTTTCATCCACAGCATCTGAGCTCTGAGAAACCTCAGAGCTTCATAAGGTCTAAAGGTCAGGTACCAAGGTGAACGAGAATAAGAGTCAGAAATATGAGACTGCCAGATGAGTGTCAAGAACTTGGGCATTTGTATTTCGAACTCTAAGAACTCCACACCAGAGCTTGCTCTACTGTGAAGGGCAATATCACTTACTCCAGGTTCCAGGCAACAGATCATTTTTTTAAGGAATAAAGAAAAAAAAAAGGAAGCTGGGCACAGTGGCTCACATCTGTAATGCTACCACTTTGGGAGCCCTAGGCAGGTGGATCACTTGAGGTCAGGAGCTCGAGAAAAGCCTGGCCAACATGGTGAAACCCCGTCCCTGCTAAAAATATAAAAATTAGCCAGGCGTGGTGGCTCATGTCTATAATCCCAGCTACTCGGGAGGCTGAGGCCCAAGAATTGCTTGAGCCCGGGAGGCGGAGGTTGCAGTGAGCTGAGATTGCACCACTGCACTCTAGCCTGGGCAAAAGAGCGAGACTCTGTCTCAAAAAAGAAACAAAACTAAAAAAAAAAAAAAAAAAAAAAAAAAAAAAAAAAAAAAAAAAAAAGAAAGAAAAAGAAGAAAGAAAGAAAAGGCCAGCCTACAAATGCTCAGGAATCCAAAACCAAAAATAATGTTTATAAAATACAGATGTACAGACGACAAATGATAATTGCTATGACTTTAGGACCAGAAAGCACCTTTGGTGCATGGGCTTCTCTCCAATTATCATAAGACTTGGGACCGTCATTAAAGAGGCAATTAAATGTGTAGCCCTTCAAGGCCATAAGAGCTACTCAGCCAAAAACAGCCAGTGGCCCCCTCCTTTGCTTTAATCGGAGAGTTCTGAAGAGCTTCTGTTATCAGTGCTGTAATTTGTTATGTGGGGAGTTTGGAGATCCTGATGTCAGGGAAGGTGTTTGTGTCTCTAGGTGGGCACGACAGAAAAATAAATAAAGAGAAAAGTAGGTATTTTAGGAATGCAAATGCAACCAAAAATCAGGAAACCTTGGCCAACAACAGTTCTCAAATCTTTCACTTATTGCAAGAGGGAGAAGGGAAGACTTCCAAGTGTTAGACAATCCTAAAACAGGAAAAAGTAAAAGGCGTATTTCCGTGGCTGTGGAAGAAAGTGCTACGTACCTCAGGGAGCCTCGGCCCTGTCTGCTTCTTTCTTTCATTTTGACTTCCTTGGTGAGCTTTTCCCTGTGGTTTTAAGGAAATTAAAAAAAAAAAAAAAAAAAGGTAAGAAAAAATACATATATATATATGCCCACACAAACGTGTGCATGTTTATTATATTCCTTTCTATAAACAGAAATAAAGACAAAAGAAGAAAAGTCTAATTTGTAGTTCAGTTTTCTGGCCTCAATTCTGGCTCACCAATGAATCTTCTTATATACAAAGCTGACTGAAGGGAGGGGTGGGATTGAATAACAAATTTATGTGATACAATCACATCATTTACAATCACATAATGGACCATATCCCAATTTTCAAAAGGCATAAAGTATCCTCATTAATACGATAAGTGCAGCAGTCAAATCAGCACTGTGATTTTATCAGGGTTTTTGACTGTACATGAATGAGAATGTAAAATGCATACAGAATTTTTAATGGGAAGGCTTTAACATTCTCTGAATGTATTTCTTACTGTCATTTGCATCACATTAAAGTGAAATTCTACATAAAAGGATAAAGAGAATATGTCCTAAATTACAGTTTTTCCATAGTTGTCATGTCCACACATAGAAAAATCTGATTCATACGCTCGAACATGATCCTAAATCTGAAAAGGCTGCACCAGTTCCCTATTTGTTTGTAGGTTTTATGTGGCTGTCAGGGCTGGAGAGAGCTCAGTAAGGTCTGAGTGTCAGGACAAAGCTAATAAAGATCATGGCAGGGCGGGAGAGCCGGGGAGGGAG
Source organism: Mandrillus leucophaeus (assembly GCF_000951045.1). Taxonomy (NCBI): domain Eukaryota; kingdom Metazoa; phylum Chordata; class Mammalia; order Primates; family Cercopithecidae; genus Mandrillus; species Mandrillus leucophaeus. Next base: position 2,014,411 of record NW_012105886.1, read on the forward strand.
GGTGATTGTATTCACTGTCTCTACTCTAGCATATTATTAAATACTGTGCCTGCATTTTTCATTCTATATCAGACTACTAAAAAGTCACTCATGTTCCTTAGAGGTATTCTGTCGCTCCTTTAGAAAGCTTCTATCATTGGTTTAGTTAACTGCAGAGAGTTTATGAACATAGAGTTAATGTTTTATAAATCCAATTCTGTGTATTCCACCATGAATAAATATGTATAACATTGTTATGTACATGGGATATTTTGTAAACACTTACTTCATATCGAACATGTGTATATCTACTTATAGGTTAAAATATGATCCATATGTCAGAAGTTAGTTCCAAAATAATGGCAATTGGGTTAAGTGTGCTTGGCAGCTTATATACACTGAGGAAAAAAATAAAAAGCAACCTGTCATTCCTCATTAACCCCACATCACACAGAGAGAAATCAATGATTGGTACATAGCAGTTGACACAGAATCTTGGGAATCTGAGAAAGTGCATTTTGCATCCTAGCAGAGGCCAACGTGTCACCTGCCAAGCTAATGAACTGGGAATAGAGCATGCCTGCTACATACATACTGACTGCCTGCCCACTGGCTAACACACCTGGCCCATGCACAGGAATTCGTACCAAATGACATCACTCCATTATCATTTTAGAGTCTGAATAAGACAGGATGCTTCCATACAACCAATAGAAAAACATGCATGGAACTTGGGGTGAAATAGTTCCAATTCACAATAAGACCTCCTAATGTATTTTGTGGCTAGAAAAATAATTTCATGTATGCACATGAAATGGGCCCATGTGAAATAAATGGATCTTGGCATGGCCAGTCTATCCATATGATTATTTTATCTTTTATTGGTGGGGAGGGCTGGGGAGGGCCAAGTCTTTCTCTGTTGCCCAGGCTGGAGTGCAATCGCCCGATCTCGGCTCATTACAACCTCTGCCTCCGAGATTCAAGTGATTCTCTTGCCTCAGCCTCCCGAATAGCTGGGACTACGGGCATACACCACCATGCCTGGCTAATTTTTGTATTTTTAGTAGATAAAGTCCATCTTCTTAGGGATGGACTTTACCAATGGCCTCTGCTCCCCTGAACCCTGGTGTGAACTGACCATGGAGATGTGGAAAAATATATCTGCACATGTGAGGACCCTCACAGCGGAGGGATGGGAAAAAACAGGAGGTGGGCGGGAGGCTGAGGTTTGGTTTTCCTCTTCTGCCAGTTCCAGCATCACACTTCAAGGATCCCAAAGATTCTAAGTTGAAACTTAGACTTCCAGGTTGTTATTACAGCCTATTAATCAAGACAGAGGGTTAGACCTTATTTTAGTCAACAGTTTGCTAGCTTGATTTGTAATGCAGATATTTCAACCTACATTTCTGTGGATCTCCCTTTGTATTCTTTCTCCAGGCCCTTCGAATGTTAAGGGTAATCATTAGTTTGTGACTTTATCCCAGGTAGATTCTTCCTACTCTCTCCTGCCTATCTCCCTCACATACAATGGAAATATAAAACAGGAGTCAGAGGGATAGAGCAGTGATGAACCAGGTAAATTCTTTTGTCCTAAGGTGTTCACTTTATGACCTACCGTGTAATTGCCACTTCTGCAGGCTTCACAGACAATGCAATGAAAAGCAACCTGATACTTTCTTCCTTAGCATCTTCAGAGGAGATGGGCAGCAATGTGTTTCTTAAGTCTGGAAATCTCTGGGTCTCAAGTTTACTCTCAGTGTATCCTTTACCTTCTTCACAAACTCTTTAAAATCCTCAGGCTGTTCCATGGGTGCCTGTTCCATGGGTGCCTGTTCCATGGGTGCCTGATATGCTTCTCAGAGACATCACATGGTCTTAACAAATTCTATCACTAAATTATCCAGGTGTGGTGGTACACACCTGTGGTCACAGCTACTTGGGAGGCTGAGGTGGGAGAATCACTTGAGCCCAGGAGGTTGAGATTGTAGTGAGCTATGATTGAGCCACTGCACCCCAGTCTGAGTGACAGAGCAAGATCCTGTCTTGACAACAACAAAAATTCTATCACTATTTTCCTTATTTCTCCTATATTTAAGTCCTGGTGATTTTGTTACCTTTGATGTTATACCCGCTATCAACATTTGGTGAGAAGGGAGGGTTTCTTCCCAGAAATATTAACTTTCTTTTTTTCTACATTGTTAGCACTTACTCTTTCTTCAACTTGGAGCTTAAGATTTATCTCTTCCCAATGAACACCTCTATGAGGTCGTAGGAAACAAGTACGTGTGGAGTCATATAGAGATAGAGCTGGATTTCAATTCAACACTTTGTTACTTACTATGTTATCTTGCACCGGTCACTCAAACTTTCTGAGACTCAGTCAATCAGTAAATGGGTATTAGGCAACTGCTTCCAAGTTCTATTGGGAGGATTAGATGATATCATTGATGGAAAGCATCCGGTGTGTTTTTAGATAGATCTCATCTTGTGTTGACTCCCGGGTCAACATTAAGTACTTCTTCCTGTATGGTACATCATACCTATCACAGATCCCAGATAACTGGAACAGTGACATAAGGACACCAGGCCATAAAAATAATTCAATGCGTTTAAGCGAGAGTTACCAGTTTTATTCAGCTGCATTTTAGGGGACAGTCAGAAAATGTGCTAGTGAGGTGGGCTAAAACCAAGTTGGGATAGGCATTTTAGATTAAATAAAGAAATTTGACTTACTGTTATGTCTTAGAATTCCTGGAGTAGATATGTGAGCTTTCCATTTTCTTTAGATAAAACGTAATTAAACATCTTAAAGCACCTCAGCTTAATGTACACAGAATGGTGACATGTTGCCAAAGAAAGCTTTGGAACTTTGTTGCCTACAACTATGCGACAGCTTAGTAACCAAAGCATGCTTGCTATTACATCAATGATAAGTTCTGAATAAATTAACTACGTCCAACATGGCATAATGCTTTGGATCATGCAAGTGAGACTATCATATTCATAATTATCATTTTCCCCCAAACTAGACAAACTGTTTTATAGGATTTTTCTTAGTGCTTGTGTTTCAAAATGAAATTCTTTACCAATTTGGGATACTAATGATTTAGCCATGTACCAAGTTGGAGTTTCTCCAGTGTGCATGTGCTCCTTATGAAAATGAAGAAGGCAAGCTGCCAATCAAAAGACTAGTTGCAGGTTGCAGGCAAAGACCAGATTGGTGATAATTGCTGGCATGGTGCCTAGCACAGTGTCCCATACACAAACATGCTCAGAAAATGCTACTGGGTCCAGTCAAGACTTCCATATTCCAACTAAGAGCCCTCCCTTGAAGACATAACATTTGTTCAACCTAGAGTTGGAAGGAAGGCAGCGGTATGGACAATCTCCAATTAGCCAGAAGATTTTAATCTACTTTGCAGAACTAATCGAATGGTTGTGCTTCCCCAGTGTTCACGTGAATTGCACCCTAGCTGGAAGTTAACAGACTAAACAATAGCAGGAGCAATTAAGTGGATGTAAATGAATGTGATAGGCTAATTCTCACAAGGAGAACATCAATGTGTCGGTGTCAATGCACTGGTGCCCAGAATAAAGAAGGAATTGACTGGGATGAAGAAGGTAGCAATGAACAAGGTGTAGCAATCTTGTAAGGACATACATTCCTCAACTAGATTAGTTTGGAAATGCTTCGGATATAAGCAGAAGGAATAAAAATAAGTAATGATAGCAGTTCTCTTCTACATATCCTCTTGTGGGAGTAAAAGAAAGAAAATACCACACTTTCACATAAATACATTCAAGGTATATTATACCTTATGGTGTACCTTAACTATGAAATAGATTGTTGGATACGGAATAGGGTAAAACACAAATCTACTTACAGTGAGGAGGAGGACATTTTCATGACCTGGGAAGCTGAGAATTCGAAAGAGGACAAACTTCCTTGGCCTTTTTCGTATTTGGAAATGGGAACTGATTGACAGAATAAGAAAGCTATAAAAGCTTATTGCTGCTGGGTTTCCGCAGAGTCTAGAAAGACAGAAGAAAATATGGCACAATAGCAAAACTTGAATTTTTGCTTAAGTTCTTTCCTTTAGCACTTCGATACTTTAGGGAAATCTCAACATCTATAGACTGGGGTGTGAGACTTGGAGAGAATGTGAAATTTGTAAAGATTATTTTACATGCTGCCCCAGAAAATTCCTTTTGTTTAAAGCATCTGAGAACATTATCTGATTTCATTTTTAGCTGTTTTGAAAGAAAAGAATCAGATGAATGCAATAGGTTCAGCCTGACACCCTGCCTTCTGTTTTTCAGGGCATCCTAAAGTTCCTCTGGAATGCATTGGGTGAGACAGAAAGTTCTGTGTCAACTCTTCTGGCAGGGGTGAGTCTAAATCTACCTTTCCTCATAAATCTGCAGAGGACATCCCTGAATGTATTGACTCTCTGGTCCATGCTGAACATATCATAAATGGGCCTGATTACTATCATAACACATTGCCTGTCAAAAATCAAAGGATGGAAGAAGAGAGTAAATCAGATGCATAAAGGAAGAAAGACAATCATAATGTCATAATACACTGTATGGTATATACAGTATTTTATTGAAGAATAGTTTCCCAATGGGCAACTGAGACATTAGAGTAAACCATAAATAATCAAAATTAATAGATTGGTAGAATAAGAGAATGAAAAAACCCATCTATTGTCTGGAAAAGAAAAGTGGGTACATACAGAGTCTTTTTAGAGTATGTTCAGATGATTTAAAAAAGCATAATCAGAAATAAAAGTATTGTGTGAATATGAAGAATATTATTTATCATCATACTATGTTATATAAGCCATTATTGAAATTAAGCTATACATGAATAAATGGCATGCATAGTTTTAGTTCTTCACCTTTCTATAACTTTTTAAAATTGTTTAACAGAAACCTATAAGTTTTTGTTTCTGCCAAGATCAAGTCTATGACTTTGGCTACTTATGTAAATAAATTTTACCAGGAAAAGGTTGAACATGAACAATTGAATTATCAGAAAGAAATATAAATCTAAGTTCAGTTAAATTAGTTGTATTGACACAGGAGTTTTCTCGGTCACTTTGCCAGCCAGAGACTTTTGGCTAGTGATGCCCCTGCCCGGGCCGCGCTTAGCCCCAGGCCTGCCACAGGAGGTGTGCCACCCACTTGGCCCACCAGGCTGTGCCTGGCTTGCACACTGGCTCAGCCTAGACCTGGCTTGGGCATGCCCCAGCCCACCTGTGTTACAGCTCACACTTGTGTTCGGCGGTTCCTGAGTTCTTGTCCTGTGTCCAAGAAGAATGAGGTTATGCTGACAATCAAAGGGTGAGGAAGGCAGATAAAAGTTTTATTGAGTGATAAAACAGCTCTCAGCAGAGAGAGGATGTGAGGGTGGCCCCCCACCTGAAGTCAGGTGGTCCCTCTCTCAGTGTCACTGGGTCTGGGGCTTTTATGTGGTCAGAATGAGGGAGTGCATGCTGACTGGTTTGTGAATATGCAAAAAAGGCTGAAACAAAGGCACCACTCAAAGGTGGGCATGACAGTGTGAAAAACAATTAGGGAAGGGTAGGTATATGCAAGGTATATGTAAAACAGGTGAAGGGTGAGGATCAATCAGAGAAAAGCACACCAAATAGGAAGAGAGGTTCTCAATCTGGTCCATGGATTTACTTGGGACTTGTGGCTAGGCATTAAACTGTCCTTGGCTTGAAGGTGGGATTTTACCAGGGACCTGCCCTATCTGCCTAGGATTTTCCTACCTGCTGCCGCTATCAGTGTCATTGACCCAACTCCAGTCTTTTTGTAGACAAAACCTACAAAACAGTATTAAGGACATTTTGCCTGACAGGTTTAGATAGAAACATTACAAATTAGCAACTCCTTTCCAATAAAGCAAGAAATGAAACAATGAGTAGCAAAAGTTGAGCTATTATGCCTCAGTGATTTAAATTGAATTAAGAATTTTTTGAGACACAAAATCTTTCAGGTTGTAATGTAACAACCTAGTGAACCATCTGACTTGTATGTTTATTTGAAGGCTAAGCTAGTACTTGCATATGGGCTGGCAGGAGGAAAGGAAAGTGTAAAGTAAAAAGTTCAAGCAGCTTTCAAAATTATTTGCCGATAAGTTTAACACATCCATACACTGTAAAATACTAGAATTGTTCTTATGAGAAGAAAATGTGAAAACAAGGAAGCATCAGTAATAGGGTCCTATAAAATAAACAGTATGCATTTAAAAGGCAAGAAAGAATCATGGCATAAATTTGACTCCATGGAGATAGATTACTGGTTTTGTCTGAAAGAAGGAGGCAGTGCTTTAGACATACCTGGTATTATGAAACAAATGTGGAGTTTGAAGAACTATTAATCTATTTTTCCATGATTTACAAATGCATATTTTTATGGAAGGAACTTTTTCTTTCTGTGTACAAATTAGATAGAAATGTATTTGTTTTATGCTAACAGTGAGTTAGGAAGGTAGAACCAGTTAACCTTATACTTTTTTTTTTTAAGTAAAAGAAATACCAGCTCAAATGATCAACTTGTAGCCATGTTCTTGATAATATTATGAAAATAACAAATGGCATGATAGAGATTTTAAAATAAATTTTGTTTGCTGATTCCTAATAACAAATAAAGAACATGGTCTCCTTTCGTCCTAATACGTTTTCCTTAGTTTCTGACTTTTGGCAACATCTCCAGATAGTCAGCAGGGAATGGATGGGAAATTAAAGACTCATATCTTAATTTTATTGGAGGAGAAAATGTTTTCACTGACGTGGAATTATACAGTTTAGTCACAGATAAAAATCTGGTTTCATAGCATCTAATTTGATTTTTACGAAAGGTGTGAGCATTCTTTGCTTTTGACAAAAACAACATGAAATATCTTGCATGGTAGAGCTAACTTGTATGAATGGTATACATTGTTCCAGGAGCTATTCTAGATATTCGATGTGCACCATTCTATTTTGTACTTATAATAAGTCAATAAATATTTAAGATAAAGGGTTTGTTAAAGCTCTTCCTAGCAGTGAAGGGCAAGGACCAAGATTCCAACAGGTGAACTGCCCACTAAAAGGATGTTATGAAGTCTCTAATGGTAATATGCATAACTTTGGAACAGAATAAATTAAATGGAGTAATGTTATTATCAGATAATTTTTGTCACTTTTCCATCAACCCATAAACGTCTTCTCTACAGAATTCTTGTCATTTGACAAGTATTTTTGGTATTAAAAAGAACAATTTTATCATGACTAAAAATGGATCAGAACTTGAATACATCTTTTTTTTTAGGCCCAAATTCCAATTCCTATCTTAATACAAAGAATATGAAGGAAAGGAAAGAAATGAAAGAACAACAGAATGAATGACAGGGGAACAGAAAAGGTGAAGGGAGGGAAGGAGGAGGTGAAAGAGAGAGAGAGAGAGAGAGAGAGAGAAGAAAGTGCCTAGGTAAAATCTGTGGTCATTATAAATGTTTTTGAAACTGTTTCTAGACATGGAAAGAAATGGGTGCATTTTCCTGACAATGATATATCTATTAATATATCTAGTATATCTATATGCTACATATATTCAAGGAAGATGAACAGGAATTAACAGCAATATTTGGCCATGAATGCTGAATACTAGTCTATGCAGTCTTTGATCTTTGTCAGAGATAAAGTAATTAAACAAATTATTAAAGGTAAAATGATTAGGTCGGGCATGTGCAGATACATTTTTCCACATCTCCATGGTCAGTTCACACCAGGGTTCAGGGGAGCACAGGCCATTGGTAAAGTCCATCCCTAAGAAGATGGACCTACACAGGCCCTACAGTGGGTTTGGGGCCATATAGGCAGGGAATTTGGGGATCTATTATATTTACAGCATGACCTAGAAGGGGGCAAATGTCCAGGATTCAAGTGAGAATGTCTGTTGGTTCTTTGGATACCTTATCCCTTAAGGAGGACTGAAAAAGGTCAGAAAAGAAAAGAAAAAAAAAAGGCCCCAGAAAAGCACAGGGCTCAAGGCAAGGACAGCTTTTGCCTAACTGTAAAACGGCATTGCAAAGAGTAGTATAAAAAAAAAATGCTTTTCTATAATCCATAGATCCTGTTTTGGCACCAAAGTTCCTCTTTGGTGCTCCACTTGGCCCATAGCATTACACAACCTCCTTAGGTGGCCCCATTCACATTGAGGCACATGGAAGCCTTGCATTAGGCATGGTTAGGTCACTAATAAGAGTCCCTAAAAAGGGGCTAGGATTTTGAATGTTCATCTTTTGCACTTTTGAGTAGCTAAAAGCTTTTTTTAAACTCTCATTCAGTCCAGTGTCTCCACATAGATTCAAATTGCCATAAAGCAAAGGAAAAAATTTGAGACCCCCCTTCAACTGATTTCTCCATTGCCTTCGCAAATACATATGCACACGTGCACGCACACACACACAGGGTTTAACTAGCTATTCAATACTGTCCCAATTAAAAGTTGAATGCAACAGCAAATTGAACCCTAGAAGCTAGTTAGTTCTGTGCCTCAGTCTACTCACCTAGCTATAGAGCTTACTTCATCAGAAAACTCTCTCTCTGTTCAAAACAGAGAGCTTCCCTCTGCAAACTCACTCTACAAAGTGCATTAGACTCCACATCACATCTATGCTCCTTCAGCCCTAGTGGATAGAACAAGTTTCTCTGAGAGGATCATTTCTGTTGACCGAACTTTAAGTTCTTTTCCCAGATCCCTGACATGATTTGACTGAATTTCTTGAAGCTTTTGTGTGTAAAGGTTGCAGAATGTCAATTCTCTAGTGATGGGATTTAGAAAAAGGAATGAAACCCAGAGACTTTATTCAGAGCGTGTGAGGAACCACCTTTATTACTAAGTATTTCATACAATGGTATTAAAGCTATTTGCCATGCTTTTTTTTATCCAAGGGTTTGACACAATTTCTTATTGTGCAGATAGCTGCTCCTAAAATTAAACCAATAACAATCAGTAGCATGTTATTGAAAGCTTATGATGTTCCAGATACTGGGTTTGGTACTTTTCATGAGTTCTCTTCTAACCTTCTACCAATCTTATGAAATGGGTATTATTATTACTCTTGCTGCTGTTACCGATGTCATTAAGAAGACAAGAAAACCGGGGCTTGGTGAAGCTAAATAACTTCTCCAACATTTTATTGCTAATAAGTAGCAGAATCTTAAGTTAAAACCAGGCACTGTGATCTTGTGACTTCAGAAGCCTTCTACTTAATGGCACTAATGCCCATTTGCATTTGTAAAGCATATTTCTGGAAGACACAAAGAGGGGGCAAGTATTCTTTTGCCTTTTAATAAGACCTTAACCTAAAAGGGAATTAAAAATGAGAAAATACCAAGGTGGAGTAACAGGGACTATATTTACCCTTCCACCTGAACAACTGAAAGGAAGAGAGAATATATTAGTGTATATATTCATATTGATATATTCATATACATAAATACATGTGCATGATATGAATACACACACATACACACACAGAGAGATCTACAGTTTTCAGCCATTGTCCAATAAGTGACAAAAGAGAGTGATAACTTATAAGTGGGAAACAAGTCAGGTAAGCCCTAAGATTGTCCCGCCTTACTTCGTTGAGAGAATTCTTGGGCTACAGTACAGAGAGGAAGTCATTCTTCTCCTAGGCATTTACTCAAGAAATAAAAGTGCCTGTCCATATAAAGATTTGTACATTATACTCAGAGCAACAGTTATATCTGTAATAGCTAAAAATTGGGAACAATTCAAATGGGTAAATAAAATGTGGTATATCCACACAACGGAATAGTGCTCAGTAATAAAAAGGAATAACTATTGATATCTGCAATAAGTAAATGAATCTCAAAACAATCATGTGACAAAAGAAACAAATGAATACATACCACATGATTTCACATCATATAAAATTCTAGAAAATGCAAATGAATCTAAAGTGACAGGAAGCAACACAGTGGCTGCATGGGTGCAGAGAAGGATTGCAAAGAGACAGGGGAGTAGCTGTGGATAATGAATATGTTCATTTTCATCAATGTGGTAATGGTTTCACAGGTGCGTAAATATGTACAAATTTATCAAAGTATATACTTTAAATATGTGTAATTTATTGTATGTCAATTATAGCTCAATAAAGCCATTTAAAAAATAGAACAGTTTTAATTAACAAGATGAAAGGTTTCTATCTTACTTGTTTTGTTTTTAGCATAGAATAGAAGCTGTATAAGAGCAGAGATATTGTTTATCCTGCTTATTTTGGGTCTCTAGTGACTAAACTTAGGTGTACCGATTACTACTTCTGAGTAACTAATGCAAAATGTAGTGGCATAAAATGGTCACCTATCATGTTCACAGATCCTCTGCATGAATTTATGGCAGAGTTGGGATGGCTTCTTTCTGTTCCATGATGTTTGAGGTCTTAACTAAATTGTTGGGTACTAGAAGCACTGGAGCTCCCTTATCACTTCGTGTGGTCTCTCCAGCAAGGAGGCTCCAAGGTAGCCAGACTTGTTACACGTCAGTTCTGGGCTCTCAAGGTCTGACTTCCAAGGGAGAAATCTAGGAGGAAGCTGTGTTACAGGTTTTGTAATCTACTCCCAGAAGTCACTAAGGGGCACTTCCACCACAGTATTTTTGATTGAGGCAGTTATAAAAATTTGCCCCGGTTACGGTGAAAGAATATAAATACCACTCTCAATGGAGGATTCTCAACAATTGTGCCAACATTTTAAGAACATGTGGAAGAGAATATATATCAGTGCAGCCATGTTTGGAAAATTCAGTCTGCTGCACTGTGTCTATGTTACACAAATGAAGATATGAATATGAGTTGGTCATTTCAACTTCATATGCAGTCTTACATGCCATAGAAAATGAAATCCATGCATTCATTACACAGATGCATAGAGTGCATCTTTTTTACACAATGTGGTTTCAAGATAGAATGTTTTAACTTGTACCCTGAAGGAGCTCATATTTATAGATAAATATATGAGAAAAGAGAAAAAAAATATAGAAAATGGCAACTTAGCACAGAAGGTTTAAGTCTTAGGGAAGGTATTTAGTATTATCAGGGTTTTGAGAAAGCAGAGGCTACTACTGGCTGAAGAAACAGTAAATGCTGCATGGGGTGTGGAGTATTAGAACTAAGACTGGAAAGTTTAGTAAGATTTCCACAGAAGATGCTGAGAGACAAGCATTGAAAGTAAGGAAATAAAAGTTTGATTCAAGAAATTGACCAAACCTAGTACATTATCTGAAACTCCAAGGCCCCTTTAGAGCTACAGATTCTACACCCTACTTCTAGAGTATTTTAATTTATTAAATTCCTCTCCCCCAGGACATTTTGATGATCAATCAGATTTTGAAACCACTGAGGTATAGGATATACGCAGATGGAAATAAAGATGTCTGTAAGAAAGATTAGAATCAAATCATAGGGGACTTAAATGAATCAAATGGTCTGCAATAGAATCTGATGATTATTTCACTTATATTTATTAACTTATCAGAGCACCACACTTTCCAGCTAAATGCTGCACATTTGTGGTAAGTCAGATTATAAATCAGTAAATAATAAATAATGACAGCATTAAGTACTTGATGATGCATAGGCAAGCCTACAGTGTAACTTTAAATTACGATTTTTTAAAACATGGAATTTAGAGTCAGGAGAAAGCTTAGTAGTCCTTCAGTTTCTTTCCCTAAGTTCACAACCTTATTTAATTCTTCCCCAAAAGTGTATATAAAATTCCTTTCTATTTTGCATGGAGGAGACTTCAGAAATTCATTTCACAGGAAAGTTTCAGTGGAGACACATTTTGTGATATAGAATGAAAGGTGCCTTATGCACACAAGATGTTATACCTATAATATTGCTGTCATATTATTTATAAACCATAGGCTTTTCATATCACTTTTATGCACTGGTAGATTTTGGCAGTTCTATGGTTTCCTTTGATATATAATTTATTGTGTCAACTAATCCTGAAAAAAAAATCCACAATAAATAGATAAATTGATGTTCATCCAGCAGAACTATACAGTACGAAATGTAAGTTCATTTGCAGAAAAGAAAAGCTATATAAGCAGCAGAACCATTGTTTGTCAGTTTTGAATTGCTAAATTTGTTCTTTGCCAAAATTTCTAATTTCTAATTAGGATTGTAGGTACTATTTCTCTCTCTCTCTCTCTCTCTCTGTGTGTGTGTGTGTGTGTGTGTGTGTTTCTCTCTCAGAATGGCATCTGTGAGTCTCTTTTGATAATGAATACGCCAAGGGGGCCCAGAGTTAAGTCTAGGCCTCAGAACTAGGAACATTTCCATCAAAGATGGTTTGTTAATAATAAAGTAAGGAGGGAAAAAAGCTATTTGCTTCTTTTGTGGCTCTGACCCTCCCTTGGTCCTGCCAGGCCTGCCTGAGCATCAGCAGAGTTCAGTGGTAATTAAAGCAACAGTGTTGTGAAAAAAGTGTGAATTACTTTTACGGGAAGACTTGGATGTTGCTACTGACTGACAAAGCACAGCGGGGGACTCTGCTGGATATTAAAGAGTGATGGTAGTCCCTGTATTGTAAGGTGGCTTTTCAGCACAATGCAAAATTGTGACTTTTCACAAGTTGATATCTCTGGAACCATTCGAGTTATCAGCTTAAAATTTAGATATATATTTTTTCCCCTTGGCAAGCTTGTGGAGCAAAACTATGTCACATTTCATGAAATGCGATATGGTGGTTGGAATTATGGAGAGCTAAAGTATATTTTCTTCCTTTTCTTCCCCTGGATTTTGACTCTATCATGGAATTATTTCAACCTTGAAGATTGCAGAAAATAGTGAGGAAAAAGCTATAAAGGGATCATATGTTCAACCCTCTCTTGGCAAGTTATTTCAATGTCAACTATCTAGGCTTTCTGTTTCTGTCATTTTTTTAAAAAGAAAGAAGTGCAGACCAGCACTCTGTTGACAATGCCAAGAAATGCCAACTCTGGGCTCTCAGCACTGGTGTATAAATACCCAGAAGGATGGTGGGTTCCTCCCACCACACCCAGCCAGGAAAAGTTCTGATCTTACTCCTGTCACTGCCAATCTTGGTCAGCCAACTCCTACACAGGTATAATATTAATGTTGATTCTGCTCCTAATCCAGTGAGAAAAAACGTCCTTAACTAAATCCAACAAACCAAATTTGTGGATGTGAATCAAGAGGATAAAATAGCCCAATAAACTATTAATCACTTTTCATTTTACAAGCTAACAGACACTATCTGTATTCCTGAATCAGGTTCACAGAGAACACGTGGAATTCTATGTAAAGACATCATCAACAAACCAGGGAAGACTGCAACTGGTAAGATGCAACTGAAAAGTGATGGGAAATACGTATGTTATATGAGCCTGTATTAGTGATATATCACATAACCAATGAATAATATATCATGTAACATGCAAACGCTCTTTCATGTTTATCACTTTCTCCCTGAAGTAAGTGGGTTGAGATAGTGAGTAAAATTCCTATGCTTGGTATATTTTTGGTAACCCTACCCACATCTGACCACAGTGGGACCTTTTGTGGATCGATGGACACAGCAAAGCAGAAGGCAACGGAGTATGGTGAATAAGAGCTCACCCACACACTGTGCAACCCCAATTTCTCCATGTGCAAAAAGGTTGTAATAAGCATTCCCAACTTATTTTAAAAATTAAGTGAATTAATATATTAAAAATAGTTTAGCAAAATGCCTGACATTTGGGAGTAATTAATAAAAGCTAACCGTTACTATCATCATCATCAAACAAGGTGTGAGAATGATGCAAGGTGATCCAAGGAATCCCCTTTGCTTTTAGATATACTGATTCTGTGTGATTTGTCAAGCAATGGGGTAATATTTTTTAAGTAGCATGAGGTCATAAAATGGCATTTAGGGGATGAGGCTGTGACATGCCAAACAATAGATGGTTTAAATAGACAACAATGATATAAACAGAATAACTGGGGTGCTCAAAATGACATTCTTTCACCCCACTAGTGCAAAGTTTAATTAGTATGTAAATGGCATACTCATTTAAAATTGACATAATGCCACCTCTTTTCATGCCAAGCTGTCAGGGCCTATGAAACTGTAAAATTCCTGACACTAAACATTTGTTGTAAACTGATCCTTCCAAAAGTAACTTAACTAAAGCTGAAAAGGCAGGAAAGGTGATAATCACTTTTTTTTTAAAAGCTACTTCTTCATTCTTTCTTTCAGAGAAAAAGGCCCAAATTGCTTTTGGGGAGAGATTCACCACATTATATTGGGCTGAGGGCATATTCTGTGAAAGAAAAAAAATACATGAACCACCAACCCCAGAGTGATGAAAAGCAAAACGGGTGAGGAAAAAAATACCCTCAATTGACATAGCTATTTTCATCACATCAAATCAGCCATCTGTTCTTGACATAGTTTATTATCATTAGGAAGATTTTCTCAATTCAGACATGGTGATGAGGAAAGATGAAGAATTAACCAGATAAATAGCCAATTTGGAAAATTCAGGCTGAGACCCTTTTCCTCAATTTCCATCCCCTCCTTTCTCCCTGCTCCATCATCACACTCCAATTATTCCAAGAAAAGCTTCAATGACATGATTAGACATGTTTATGGTGGTGTTTTTCTCTCACTTGTATAGGCATAACAAACTGAACACACTAGGTATCGAATGACACAAAGGTGATCGACATTGTACAAAAAATAATAATTTCCCATTGTCAAAAATGACTGCATAAACTTAGAATGACAGGTGGCTACAGTTAAGGGTGAGGGAATTAAATACTCTGAATTGAAGTATAAAAATGCTGATGTTTTCCTCCCAGAATTTATTCATTAGAAATCCATCAATTTACCTTGGGATAAGAGTGTTTAGAGAAGAAAATTTTCTTTGAAATCATCACGAAGTAATTCCAACAGCTCTGTGTGAGATAATCTGGAAGGAAAAAGTAAATGTTGGAAACTAATAATAAAAAGAAAATATTTAAATCCAATGCTTGATATCAACTTCATAAAGTGAAGTCGGAAATTCACAAAAGTTAAGCTCATACATTTAGGTGAAAAAGTTAAAAGAATACTTGACAAATATCAACATAACTATTTAAAAAATTATTCAAGCTGGTTATTTTATTTACATAATGTCAAAAACAAGTGTGAGTCTCCCTCAAATAGTTTACAAATTCATGTTAGATTTATAAGAATCTAATTAACAGATTTTGAATTATACTTGAAAAAATATCTTTTTGATTAAAAACTTAAAAATGTTAAGGGAAGTAACTATTAAATCATGCAGACTCCACAAAACAACTTTCACTCTAACCCTCAGGTTATTTTGTGTATATATATCTGTCTTTGATTACATTCCTGTGGTCTCTTATTCTGATCTTTTATACCTAAATATCTGATTTACAACTAATTGTCAAAAAAGCAACTTTTTATAACTCTTCATTCCTCATCATCTCTTTGAGTCATCATTGTTGTTAGACCTTTTTTTGGTTGATACTCTCTTTTCTTAATTTCATCTTTGTCATGGGATATTAATTATCTTCATAACTCACTTAGTATGCTCTTGGTTTTCTTTGTTGCTCCAACAAAGCTAAATATGGACATAGTCATTCCACCACAGTATTCGTCAATTCAACAAATGTCTATTGAGCCCCTACTGCAAACCAGGTGCTGTGCTCGCTCCTGGGGGTACAGCAGAGAATCAGGCACGCATGATCCTTGCCCTCATGGAGCTTAAGTTTCTAGACTAGAAGTCAACAAACTAAAGCCTCCAGGCCAAATGCAGCTGGTCACCTAGTCTTGTAAATAGATTTTTCTTGGAACACAGCCATGCCAATTCATTTAAATATTGTCTACAGCTGCTTTTGGGATACAATGGCATGGTTAATTAGTTGCAGCAGAGACCTTTAGAACACAAAGCCTGAAATGTTTATTCTCTGGCTCTTTACAGAAAATGTTGGCTAATTCTGGTTGACTCTGATCCACCTTCTACTGTGGCAGCTCTTCAATCTTTATCTTGGAGAGTACATTCTTGATTTCTTGTTGTTTTAATCACTTCTACAAAAATGATTTCATAACCTTTAGTCATAGTCACGATCTCTCTTTTGAACTTCAATCACATATTTCTAATTGCCTATTTAACATTTCCTCCCCTGCACACACACACTGGTGAGTAAACCACCATTATTTCAACATAGCTAAGATTGAATTTATCTTTTCCCCAAAGCCAACTGTGTTCTACCATCAATCTCCCAATCACTAGGACTTAAGATTTTGGAGTCTCTCATTTTCTTCTAACATCTAGGTGAAAAAAAGTTTTAAAACTTTAAATATTCTTTGTATCTATCAACTAATATTTGTCTCTACTGCCACTACCTAGGTTTGAACCTCAAAATCTTACATTTGGATACAGTAATCATCAATCTCCTTATAGTTAATCCATATATCTCCAATGATCTGTCAATCAGTCTCCCTGAGACATCACCTTGTATATGTCATCAAAATCCATAGTAGCTTCCCATTACCAAGATAGGGATTCTCAATCTGTAGCTGGGGCTTTCTTTCGTGGGAATGCTACAAAATGACTTCAAGGGGCCCATAAATCCCATTAAATACACCAAGAATTCCCTGGAGGTTGAATAAATAAGTACCCTGAGAAGATGTATCACTATCTATTTTTTAAATGTACACAGATGTTCTTCCAATAATTAAAAAGTTCAGCCTGGGCAACGTGGTGAAACCCCATCTCTACAAAAAAATATAAAAACTAGCCAGATGTGGTGGCATGCGCCCACAGTCCCAGCTACTCAGGTGGCTGAGGTGGGAGGATCACTTGAGCCTGGGAGGTTGAGGCTGCAGTGAGCCGAGATCGCATCACTGCCCGCCAGCCTGGGTAACAGAGAGACCTCGTCTCAAAAACAAACAAACAAACAAACAAACAAGCAAAAAACACAAAATACAAGGTTGCTTTTATAAGTTACTGATATGGTTTGACTGTGCCCCTACCCAAATCTCATCTTGAATTGTAGTTCCCATAATTCCCACGTGTTGTGGGGGGGACCCAGTAGAAGATAATTGGATCATGGGGTCAGTTTCTCCTATACTGTTCTCATGATAGTGAATAAATCTCATGAGATCTGATGGTTTTATAACGGGTTTCCCCTTTCGCTTGGCCTCATTCTTTCTTGCCTGCTGCCATGTAAGGTGTAACTTTACTCCTCCTTGCCTTCTGCCATGATTGTGAGGCCTTCCCAGCCGTGTGGAACTGTGAGTCCATTAAACCTCTTTTTCTTTATAATTTACCCAGTCTCAGGCATATCTTTATCAGCAGCATGAGAACAGACTAAAACAGTTACCAATTTCATTGTAACTTTCTTCTCATTCTCTATTTTCCCAAGCAATTGATTCTAAAAGTGCAACTATTTTTTGTCTGTATTTTGTAATCAAATGGTCTTCTATTGGCCATTAAATGCCTACTCTACCATGAGGAAGGGTCTGTTAATTTACAAGAAAACTATGGGAGCCTAAAACCTCAGCACTTGGAGGGGAATGTAAAAGGCTTAAAAACTCTTTAAATACAACTATGTCTTTTCCTCTCTCCTTGGATAAGAGCTATGGATTTGGAGGATTTTGTGAGGTACAGGATGACCTTGGAAAAATAGATGGCTGTTTAACTCAGTTTTAGACTTCAAAGAAAAGGAACTTGAGGGCTCCTGGTGGTTTCCACACTGTCTGCCTCTGCTGGTTACAGACCATGAGCATATTAGGGTTCTCGAGAGAAGGTTTAATAAATGATATGCATTTGGCATCCATGTCTTCCCAGGCATATTTCCTGAAAACCCAAAAGAGGTGGTGGAAAAGTGAACGTAAATACAGATGTATAGCAGGGGAAGGAAATTACTAAAATCCATATCCACATTTTTGACCCTGCAGTACCTGTGTCTTTCAGCTTAGCCCTTGTTCCTAGTTGTAGTGGTTTTTTTTCTCCCACTATCTCCCTATGTACTATTTGATAAGTGATGGCAGTTCTCCTGTTTCCTGGAATATTATGTCATGGCATCCCTGGAACCCAGTGCAGTGCCATCAACCAGCAAGCAGAGAGCAACTAAAAATTGTGTGTGTTGCCATTATCCAGTGGCTGCAGAATAATCATAAAGCTCTTATTTTTCCTCATGTATGAGTCATTTGTCAGGGTGAGTACTCAGGCCAATTTACATATCTCAGAAACCTCTCTGACATCACAGAACTTAGAGGGAGGTAAACTGGGGGAGGGGGAAAAGATGTGGCTACAGAATTGTCAACTAGTAGTTGATTAACTTTGAGCTAGGTAATTTCTCAGAATTTTAGTCCCCTCTGTGGTAACTTGGAATAATATCTACCACCTCATTGCAGTTATAATAACTAAAGGAAATAAAATATAAAAGGATTTGGCATGGTACCTGATACATAGTTGGCAACCCAACAGTTGTTCTTAGAGGAGGGAAGAAGAGAAGGGGGTATGGATCTAAAATGATGCCTGTTATATATATTCCACCTGGTTTAGTATATGTCTGAATTACATTTGGCTTGGGATTACATTCCAAGGATATCCATAGTAGGGGAGGTTGCTCTGACACAGTCAAAGAGAATTATTGGGTCTGGGAGTGATTAACCAGGAGTGAATTAACATTTATGGCGCTCCTATTACATAGCCAATTTAGTGGGCATCTTATATATTTTTTTTATTTCATGCTCACATCTGCTCTGACACAAATGTTAATTTTTGTGTGTGTTTCTGACCATAAGAAGAATATGGCCAGAAAAGGTTTGAAACATTGCTTGCGTCCACAGTTACTTATCAGCAGAGGGAAGACTTGAAATCAGTTCTAGGTGACTCTAGAGTTTTTCCACTCTTTCTCAATCACCAGGATGTCTCTTCTAATAATTTTTTATGTCTTGTCAAGTCACTCATCAATTTTCATGAAGACCACTGCCCAACTAGGGTGTGTATTATTATCTTTTTCTTCATTCCAACAAATTTCATTTTATTAATAAAAAAGGTAGCAAATGTTTACAAAAGTTAAGTCCACATATTTGGAATGATAATTTTTGGAATGTCTGAAAGAACAAGGACTATCCTAAGAGTAAGTGTGGCACTTATTCTCAGACACTTTAGTAGTCACCCAACTACCTAGCATGAATATGGGAGCTTGGCCCATCATGGGAGCCAGGACTGCTGCAGTTCGCTTTGTGCCTTTGGCCTCATTCTTTGAGTCTGTCAGAAATATAACTTTGATTTCTAGAAAGTCCAATTTCTTCTCCTCACTTGCTATCGTAGATAATTGGAAGAAATTGTTTACAGCCAGGACTTGCAGGGTGCAGCTCTCAAAAACTGGCTTATATATAAGTAAATAGTAGCAAATTAAGGATAAAATGATGACATTCTTCAAGTAACAGATTTAGGTTATTGAAAATGATTATTTCTGTTTGCCTGCAACTGTAAAAAATCAGTTTCAGATCATAGCTTTTCTTTTATATGGTAAATGATGAATGACCATTTAAACATTGACCCATCTACTAACCAAGATGTTAAAAAATAAATAAAACCTTACTGTGCTAAAAGGGAATTTGAAGACTAAAATCACCTGATTTTTCAACTCACTGATTACATCATGGGGACATTCATTTGTCTTTACTTCAACTCTGGAATTGCATAAAATATATTTTCCCAACCAAGAAAATCCAGCCCTTTAGCTTCTGCATATTATATTTTTTCTGAATTCTGTAAATATGTTTTTCATCCAAGTTAGTATACCCTTTTAGACTTTGGAAATTGTGATGTCAAATCTAACTACTTGAATTAGTTTGTTCTCACGTTGCTATGAAGAAATACCCGACTGGGTAATTTATAAAGGAAAGAAGTTTAATTGACTTACAGTTCCTCATGGCTAGGAAGGCCTCAGGAAACTTACAATCATGGCAGATGGCATCTCTTCACAATATAGCAGGAGAGAGAATGAGTGCCCAGTGAAGGGGGAAGCCCCTTGTAAAACCATCAGATCTCATGAGAACGAACTCACTATCACAAGAACAGGATGGGGAAACTGCCCCCATGCTTCAATTATCTCTACCTGGTCCCTCCCACCACATGTGGGGATTACAGGAAATACAATTCAAGATGAGATTTGTGTGGGGACACAGCCAAACCATATCAGTACCTATTAAAAGCTCTCACAAAAGTAGGAATATTCTTCTTTGAATATGTATTTTGCCAAAAGAACATATAAGAATTATATTTGCTTGCAAGGGTGAGGATGGAATGGGCATGAGAAGAGTCAAAGCAAAGAGGAAAGACATAATAGCACTGAGCAAGAAAAAAAACCTATTTTTGTAAGCATTTATTATTGTTTTTGTATTATTTTTTACTCTTTACAAAAATAGAACTATCCCGTGTTCAGTTTTTACTTAACTTCAACAACACTAGAAATATACTGCCTTACTGCTAAAACATTTAAAAGAGAGAAAAAAAAAAAGAGAGGGGAAATGAAGGAAAGTAAATAATTTTTCTGGCATCACAGGAAAAAGAGAACTTGACTTAAAATTTTTCACTGAGTACCATTTGCTTATTTGCAATAAGTAATTCTTTTGAAGAAAAAATTTCTAAATTCAACCAATTCAGTATTTTTCTTCCTTAGGTTCAAGTGCTATGAGATAGATATTTTAGTTTTAGAAAAGAGTTACTAGCCACCACCCCTCTCCTTTCCAGAGCAGCAAAAATTCTGCCAAATTCATTATTTTCCCCCATTAGCCTATGGTCCTTAAATGAATTTCCAAAGAGTTAGATAAATACCATTGGGTAATTAATGACAACTTTTACTCCCTATTGACTTCTTTATTTTTATTTTTGAGACAAGGTCTCACTTTGTCACCCAGGCTGGAGTGCAGTGGAGCGATCTTGGCTCACTGCAGCCTCGACCTCCCTGAGCTCAATGATCCTCCCACCTGAGCCTCCCATGTAGCTGGGACTACAGGCATGTGTTACTCCATCCAGCTCATTTTTTCATTTTTTTTTTTTTTTTTTTTTCGTAGAGATGGAGTTTCACCACATTGTGCAGGCTGGTCTCAAACTTTTGGACTCAAGCAATCCTCCCACCTTTGCTTCTCAAAGTGCTGATATTACAGGCATGAGCCATCACTCTTGATCTGACTTTATTTCTTAAATAAGAATGCAAATCTATATCCCTATCTAGGTATTAAAAGATGGTAGAGCTAAACTAAACATTACACCCAAAGAAAACTGATTTATCTTCATTTTTAGATGCATGCATTTATCAGACTACAATCACCTCTGTTTATTTCTACAACAGCATGAATTCCAAAGGGCAACTAAAATGTTTGAAGAAAAGGCAATTAAAGGACCTATGGAAACTCTCTCCAGTATGGATGGATTATATTTTGGGTTTTTAGCTAATATTCTATCTAATACTGGGTTTAATTTACCTAATATCCACAGCTTCAAATCAAAGTTGAAAAATTCACTTGTTAGTCGCATTTACATAACTGCTATAAAAACTGACCATTAGCTAGGTGTCATAAAACCTTTCTCCTTTCTTATTGATAACTGGGGTAATAAATTACTTAAGCTTAGATATCTCTCTCTCTCTACCTCTCTTTCTCTCTCTCTCTCTCTCTCTCTCTCACACACACACACACACACACACACATCCCTTTGTGTTATATGATTCTTCTACTAACAGCAGTGAGTGTATCCAACTCTGATAATTAAGTGTACCACACATGGATCGCATCTAAACTTCTGAGTATTTGTTCATCAGGATGAATAAAATACATATCACCTGGACAGTACTGGATCTCGATTATTCAGTGTAGATATGTTTCTTGAAATTCCACCTTCTAATAAGATGTAAAGAATTTGGCCTGACTCTTTTATATTACATTTAAGTGTATTTGGAAAACTCTAAATTAAACGAAGTAAAGCAAGTGTTTTTTTTCTACTGAGCTTCTCAGAGAAATGTATATATTTTGTGTAAATTCCTAATAGACATAATATGTTAATTGATTTTTAAAAGCATGCAGAAAAGCACAGGAATCATGTTTAAAATTATGTAAATCCCACCACTCTAAACTAGGCATCCTTAACTGTAATGGGACATCATTCTTATATGTTTATTTGCATGTAAACATATTGAAATACATACTAGTTTCCTATTGCTGCTGTAACAAATTACCACAAATTAAATGACTTAAAACAACACAAAATATTATTTTATAGTTCTGTAGGCTTTAAATCCCAGGGGGCTAAAACCAAGATGTCAGCTTCCTTTCTGGAAGCTTTAGGGGAGAAATTAGTACTTTCGGCTGTACACCTTCCTAACTTTGTGGCCACTTTTGACCTTAAAGCCAGTGAGGGTAGTTCAGACCTTCTCAGGTTGCATCACTCTAACTGTCTGCTTCCCTCTTCCATTTTTAAGGACTCTTGTGATTATATTGGGCCTGACCAGGCAGTCCAGAATATCTAACTTAAAGTTAGCTGAGTAGCAGCAACTATAATTCTATTTACAACCTTAATTCCCATTTGCCATGTATTATAACTTATTTATAGATTCTGGAGTTGACAATGTGACATCTTTGGGGATACATTAGTCTGTTTACAACAAAAGATACATATTTATATGTATATATACATGCACATGTACACACAGATATATAAAATCATTTTATTAAAATAAGATGCTAATTTACATGCTCTTTTAATTAAAAAACTACTGAATTAGTTGTATATGTTGGTGCAAAAGTCATTGCAGGTTTTGTCATTAAAGTAATGGCAAAACCTGCAATGACTTTTGCACCAATCTTTATAATTAAATCGCGTGGACAAACTGAAGAATTTTCTGAATGCTAAATAAATATTTTTCATGTTGTATTATAATTTTAAAAATACATATCTAAGGCTAAAAATAAAATGTCATCAAAATAATAGGTGTTTGAAGTTATGTTTTAGAATGAGATCCAAATTTAGAAAGGGTTGACTTCCCCTTAGAAATAGACAAAAAAAAAAAAAAAAAAAATTCCTACTGTCATTGTATTATTTTTACATGATCAAGGTATATAGCATTTAAACTTAGCCTTCAAAACGGAATTTCCAATATTAACTGAGGATTGTATTTACCTAAACAGTCACTTCCAATTATTTCTCCATTCTTGAGATATTTATTTTCGTTCTTCTCTTTGTTGTCCGGTACTCACTTTCATAAATTTCTTCATTTCAAGATGGGTTCATAGATGTACTTCCCAAGTTCTTGTGTGCTTAAGAATATCTAGTTTTAGTTTTTATATCTGAATTATGAGCATCTTGGGTCATACTTTTTTAATAGCAGGACTTTGTAGACATTGTTCTACAGTCTTCTGAAACTAAGTGTTGCTTGGTGAGATCTTAGGCTGGCCTCATTTTTTTAACGTGATAGTTTACTTGATTTTATTGTGTACAGAAATGACTAAAATAAAATCTTTTTTAAAAAAATTACTAGAAGTTTAATATTTTAAACAGGCTAAATTTTTGTCAGTTTTTTTTTTTTTTTCCCCTGGAACATCATATCTTAATCAGTTATTTCGCTTAATTTCAGGGAAATTTTCCACTTTTACACTGTGAAATTCTTCTGGATATTCTAAAAGTTTTCTATTATTGGATGCCCACTATAAATTATATTATATCATCTTTATTTCTGTATAGTACATTATTTCTAATTGCTTTTATTGCTGTCTTTTCTTTCTGCACTTATTGTATCTTAAGATGTCTCTATGTCAGAAATTGTATACAGCTGTGTTTATAGGCCTGCAGGTTGAGTTTCTGGAAATGGGAAGGCTAAATTGAAGTGACTGATATAAGGGCTTGATTGTATAGTATCTTTGAAACTGTGTTCCCACATCAACACTGACAATCTAAATTATTTTCAGTTCTTAATAGTTTTACAGCAATTTTATGTATATTATCTCATTTAACCTTCACACAGTTCTGAGAGGTAGACAGGGAAATAGTATTCTCACTTTCTGATGTGTATAAGTGATCAGCTGAATCACTCTTTTATAATTAGAATATTAGATAATGTCAATATAAAACAAATTGTTCTTAAACTAATCCAATCTTTTTCTTCCTTGCCTATCTTCATGATAAAGAAAAAGCAACCCCTAATTTTCACTTCCACTCTTTCTGACTACAATGAAAAATTCTGCTGCAGAGGTACATTTGGGGAAAGTTTTTGCTTCTCTATTAAAAGCAATGGGCAATGCTGGCATCTCAGTCTCCTTCTTTCTTCCTCAGTTTGACATGTACGCAATGTCAAGAGATGAGGCAGTAATTGTGGACTCATCAGGAAAAGGGCAAGAACAATTCAACTGATATTAGCTCCAACATGATTGAGTCATGGAACTAATGTCATCAGCTGCCTGCCTATCTCTGAACTCCTTATTACATGAGAAAAAGAAGTGTCTCTTTGCCTAAGTCATATAAATAGTATTTTATGTTACTTGCTGCAAAAGCATTCCTAATACTATCAACTGATAATAATGTCAATGCAAGGAAATGATGATTTAAGCTCCAAATCATTATACATTTATCTTAAATTCATATAATATAGAAATAGTCTAGGTGTGGTGACTGACACCTATAATCCCAGCACTTTGGGAGGATCTCTTGACACCAGGAGTTCAAGTTTAGCTGCAGCAACATAGCAAGACCCCGTGTCTGCAAAAAAATTACATTACAAAATGGGCTGGATGCAGTGGCTCACGCCTGTAATCCCAGCACTTTGGGAGGCTGAGGCGGGTGGATCACGGGGTCAGGAGATCAAGATCATCCTGGCTAACAAGGTGAAACCCCATCTCTACTAAAAATACAAAAAATTAGCCGGGCATGGTGGTGAGCGCCTGTAGTCCCAGCTACTTGGGAGGCTGAGGCAGGCGAATGGTGCGAACCCAGGAGGCAGAGGTTGCAGTGAGCCAAGTTCGCGCCACTGCACTGCAGCCTCGGGGACAGAGCAAGACTCTGTCTCAAAAAAA
>NW_012105886.1:2039569-2054569 GCF_000951045.1 Mandrillus leucophaeus
AAAGGAAAAAAAAAAAAAAGAACCTCAATCTAAACCTCATACCTTATGCAAAAAAATGTAAAATACAAAACTCTAAAACTTTTAGGAAAAAAGCATGGGCAACATGGTGAAATTCCATCTCTACAAAAAAAAAAAAAAAAAAAAAAAAAGCTGAGTATGGTGGCATGTGCCTATAGTCCTAGCTTCTCAGAAGGCTGAAGAGGGACAGGGGGTCAAATCTGCAGTGAGCTTTGATGATGACGCTACACTCCAGCCCGGTCAACAGAGCGAGACCTTATCACTAGAAAAAGAAATTGTTTAAATATAATAACAATCCTTTATTTCCCTGATAAATGGGAAGATTAAGTTCTTTCCTTCTTCCCACCACTGGGGACTAGGACGTCACCTAGGAAGAAAAAATATTTAGCATTTTAACTCATTGGGCAAGTATTCAAAATAAATTGTTCCAAGAAGCAAAGTTAATTTATGCCAGTTGAATAGAAAATAACATTAGTTTAATTCATTGTGTTTCCAAGTAACCTGGAAGAATAACAATGACTAAAAATTTTGTGTGTATGAATCTAAATATTTTTCCTGATTTGAAAGACTGTGCTAGACACTGAATGATTATTTTCATTTACATGGTATAAGCAATTCACTTTCTCATACATCTTAAAAGTCTACCTACACAAGATAAGAATTATGCTGTTTTATATTAAAATTGATATAATTTCATGAATCATTTTTATTGACTGATGATTTATAAACTATTCTCCTGGAAAACCTCATTATTTTTTGAAGCCTCTACTACTTTCCAAAAAAACTTCCAACTTAATATGTATCCTACCATGTCGTGCCAATTTACAAGTTATGGGAGATCTGGGCAAATATTTTAATTGATTTTGAATTGTGCAGTTTGTCTCAGAACTACATAAACATTAAATAATTCAGAGACTAAATGAAACCTTATAATGCAGCACACCAAAGTTGTTTAAGCAAGTTTTTTCCCCCAATAATCAGATAATTATACATAACTAGTCATCATTACTTGAAACAAATTATGTTCTGTTGAAGCATGAAAGAGGTTTCCTGGCATTATTTTGAGTTCAACTAATCTTACTGACAATAGGTGTCTGTCTGCAAAACCTGTTTATTGGTGTTATGGTTTGGTTATATAGCATTGTGTATTGCTGCTCTGTAGTAAGTCCCTCTTAATCATATCATTTTTCAAATAAATATTGTATCTTTTACTTTGAAAAATCACAGGTTCAGTAAACTTGGCAAATGTGTGTATATTTTGAATACAGAATGCTTTGTCCTTTATTCATTGTAGATTATCTGTAATAATACACTGCTCCATGAGACAGCAGACTAGTGAAGAAAAAAAGGCGAGCAGTTATTTGCTGTGCATTTAAGTGCTTAAACAGAGGAGTTACTCTGCTTTCAGACATTCTTGCTTGATGAATTCACTGGAGGCAAATGGTTTAGAGTGCTGTGTCATGCCAATCAAGGGCATTAGCATCATTTGTGCAGTGGGAAAGCTTGTGTTTGGAGGAGGAGGGATTCTTTGGCTCTGTCTATACAGATTAAGTAAAATGGAAAACTAAGGCATTTATCCAACTAATTCTGGCAAAAAGAAAAAAAGTGAGGTCAATTATTCAAAGCAGCTATAGATGGTAATGGAGTTCAGTGGATAAGTAGTACTCCACTGTCCTCCCATTTTCTGCAACTGAAATTGTTTTTATGTTTGTGTTGAGTGGAAGAGCACACTAGGAATTCCCTTATGAAGCATCATTTAGTGAGTGGCCAAAATTAAAGGCACAGCAAACTCTTCATTCCCTCATTGTTTAAAGGACTTATATATAGGCAGGATAATAATAAATCTCCTACTTCCATATAAGAGTGTACACCGAAAAGATTAATATCATTTGACCACTTAACTTTTAAAAAATGATACTCTGAATTTATAAGCTAAATTACTATGAGTTTGAGCATAAGTTATTAGACAATAGTATTATTGACTCTAATAAAACCAAGATATACTGTGTTCAAACCATAGGGACAATAGTGTTTTGATTTTTTTGTTTGTTTGGTTGGTTTTTTTTGAGTAATGGGAAGTTCCTACTTCCAAGTTTAAAATACTGTGATAATTGTGATAATTCTATACTTTGAAAATTAAACCATTATGTCGGAGGTGCTTGAACCAGAGCAACTCCATCTTGAATAGGAGCTAGGTAAAATAAGGCTGAAACCTACTAGGCTGCATTCCCAGACAGTTAGGCATTGTCAGGATGTGGGATGAGACAGGAAGTCCGCACAAGATACAGGTCATAAAGACCTTACTGCAAAACAAGTTGCAGTAAAGAACCCAGCCCAAACCCACCCAAACCAAAATGGCCACAAGAGTGACCTCTGGTCATCCTCACTTCCACACTCCCACCAGCATCATGACAGTTTACAGATGCCATGGCAATGTCAGAAGTTACCCTATATGGTCTAAAAAGGGGAGGCATGAATAACCCATGCCTTGTTTAGCATATCATCAAGAAATAACCATAAATATGGGCAACCAGGAGCCCTAGGGGCTGCTCCTTTACTTTCTTAATAAACTTGCTTTCACTTTACTCTGTGAACTCGCCCTGAATTCTTTCTTGCGTGAGATACAAGAACCCTCTCTTGGGGTCTGGATTTGGGCACCTTTCCGCTAACAATTATGCCACAAGAAAAGCTGGGCAGATAAAATATAATAAATTTAAATAAAACTTCATAAGGGAATCTTATAGTAACTTTAATCATTCAATATACATTCATTAAACAGCTTTAGGTAAATATTTTTCTTTTACATCGTCTTCTAAATGTTATAAAGCACTCTTATTGGATAACTGCTTTCTTTCCCCAGCACCAGTCATTAAAGTCCGTTCTTTCCCTTCTAATTTTCAAGCCTATAAATTAAGTTAGCTTCTATATGTAAACCTTGTTTATTAATTATTTCCTCTGGAAAAAAATTCCACATCATTCTGCTAGATTTCAGTGTAAACTTTTTCTTCTGTTCCATTAATCTATTTGTCTATCCTTATGGCAATATCACCTACCTTAATTTTTAGTTTATTATAAATTTTAATGTCTGAAAAGGAAAGACCTCTCACTTTGTTTGT
Organism: Mandrillus leucophaeus; assembly: GCF_000951045.1. NCBI lineage: Eukaryota > Metazoa > Chordata > Mammalia > Primates > Cercopithecidae > Mandrillus > Mandrillus leucophaeus. The sequence goes on from NW_012105886.1 coordinate 2,042,704, forward strand.
CTTTTTTAGGTGTATCTATTATTTTAGAATTAGCTTGCAAGTTAAAAAAAAAAAAAGTAGGAATTTTAAGTAGAATAATTTGACTCATTCTAAGTATGTATTGTTTTGTTATAAATCACTCTAAACTTAATGACATAAAAGAATCATTTTATATATTATATTTCACAGTTCTGGGGTTTAACTGAGATCAATTAGGCAGTTGTTTCTTGATGGTCTCTCATGTGGCTCTTGTCTGATGATGGCCATTTGTTCACATATCTGGAAGTGAAAGCTGATGTCAGCTGGAACTTCAGTAAGGGCTGTTCTTCAAAACTACTCCTCATATCCTACCCATGTGATTTCTCTACTTTCTCATGACAATGAGATCAGATTTTCGGAACAAATAAGAGTCCCAAGAGGACCAGGCAGAAGTCACATCAATAGTTATGACCTAGCCTTAGTATCAAATATTATTGTTTCTACCATAGCTCATCAAATTCAAGGGGATGAACATAGACACACACATTCCCAACTTTCCATCATAGGAACATCAGTAATACATTGTAGGAAGAGTATATGAGAAAAAGAAAATCTGGCTATATCCATGTTAGAAAAAAATCATCTGCCACAATTCTGTAAATCAATTTAGGAAAAATTAGCATCTTTATACTATTGAATTTTCCTATCCATGAACATGGTGTAATTCTGTTTATTTAGATTTTCTTATTTTCTTTCAATAAAGCTTTATTTTTCCACCAATAGCATATGTACGTTTTGTTATAATTATTACTAGGCACCTTATTTTTTTATGTCATGGTAAAGATTATCTGTTTTAAAATGTGTTTTTCAACATTACTTATTTGTATATAGCAAATTAGTAATTTTATGTGTTGATTTTGTATTCAACACACCTGCTTTACCATCTAATTTATTCTAATAAATTATATTGCTATTGAATTTTCTACATAGTCTTTTCATCTGTGACTAATAATTCCTTTTTTCTTTCTATTATACTTATTTAATAGGCACATATAGTATCTATCCTGTCTCAGTGGCTTCTTTTTTTTTTTTTTTTTTTTTTTTTTTTTTTTTTTTTTAGTGATTCCACTTTTATTTTTATTGGTGTATTTTCTGTTTGTTTGTTTTCTTCAACTTTTATTTTAAGTTCCAGGGTACATGTGCAGGATGTGCTGGTTTGTTACATAGGTAAATGTGTGCCATGGTGGTTTGCTACACAGATCAACGCCTCACCTGGTTATTAAACCCAGCATCTATTCGCTATTATTTCTGATGCTCTCCCTTTCCCAAACTCCCTGACAGGTTCCAGTGTGTGTTGTTTCTCCCCGATGTCAGACACTATTTTGAGCACTTACAAATATTAACTCATTTAACATTAATAACCTCCCATCAGGTAGGTATTATTATTTCCACTTTGGAAACTGAAGCACATATAGAATAAAATACTTAGCTACTAAGCTTGTTAAGCTTGTTCATTACTTAATTTGTAAGCAATAGAGAAATGATTTAAGTCCAGAAGTCTGGTCCAACCCTTAAATGTTACATCATGTAACCTCTCTTACACCTTTTCTTTATTTTTCTTCCCTTACTGCACTAGCTAAGACCCACAATATAATGTCAGAAAGAATTGCTGATGCAGACACCCTTGTGATTTTTATGATGCTAAAGCCAACCCTTTCACCATTCTACTGTAAAGTACTAGGTTTTGTAGGTTACTATTTATCAGATTAATACAATTTCCCTTTCTTTTTACTTTATTAAGTGCTTTTTTTTCTTATGTTTTCTTTCCTTAAAAAATATGTATGGTTGTTTAATTTACTGAAGGCTTTTACTTCCTCTATTAATATAATCATGCCATCTTTTTTTCCCATATATCTCTTAAGTTGGTAAACCAAATTATGTGATTTTTCTAATGTTTAATCAATCTTCCCCATGAAAAGAATTCCATTTTGTTACACATTTCTAGATGTCAGTGTTCCAATATTTTGATTAGAAATTTTGAATTTTAGCTCAAAATGAAATTTGCATATACATTTTTTCATATTATGTTTAAAGTTGACTAAAACAGAATTTTAAAGTATTGACATTTTTCAAGTTATCTTTCTAAAAATTTCATTTGAATTTCACAGTGATAAGAGAAAGTGGTCTGTATGACACAAATTCTTGAATATACATTAATGTTTGGATACTTGCTTTATAGCAAAATATTTTCAATTTTCACAAATATTCTCCATGTACTTGAAAATAAAAAATGTCATTTTGAAAAACCTAATGAAATAATGGATTCAGACAATGGTCATCATGGATGACACTATTAAGAGAAAGGTTGATGGAGAATTTATTTATTTATTTTTTACCTTTTCTTTTCTTTTTTAAAGAGATGGTATCTCACTATGTTGTCCTGGCTGGATTCAAACTCTTGAGTTCAAGTGATCCTCCTGCCTCAGCCCCCCAAGAAGTTAGGACTTCAAGTGCAACACCACACCCAGCTTGATGGAGAACTTAAGAGTGAAGGGATCAGGCAATGACCAAATGAACCAAATGATCAATCTTTGCATAACAAACAGAGGGACAAACAAGTGTGGTGTCATCTGGTTGTGATGTAATATTAAGTACTCCCCCCAACCAAGACTCCTAACTTGAAAGGGAATTTAATGAAGTTCAGGGTTAAATTCCATTTATAGAGAATACAGGAGATAAATGAATGAGTTAATTAACACCACAGTGAAGCAATCAGACAAATCAAGAATGTGAGACATTTTTTAGAACTGACCCAAGTTCTTCAACCAGTCAGTGGCCTGATGAAAAAAGGGAAGAAGTAAAGAGGAAGGCATTTGTTTGGATTGTATTTCCAATAAACCAAGTGTAAAATATGTTTAAACAATCATGACCATTTTCATATGGTATGAATTGAATTCTGGATAATACCAATAAATCATTCATAATTTTATCAGGCATAATTTTGGTTTCAGGTATGTACAAACAAGTCTGTGTTTTTTTAGAGATTCTTGCAGAATTATGTGGTGATGATACACATTTGAGATTGAGCTTTACATTTTGAAAAAGAAAAGAAAAATATGAATCTTGTTCTTTATATGTTCATTAGATCAAGCTTGTAAATTGCCTTTTAATTTCATCTTTTTTTTTTTTTTTTTTTTGAGACAAGGTCTCACTCTGTTGCCCAGGCTGGAGCGTAGTGACACAAACATGGCTCACTGCAGCCTCTATATGTTGTGTTCAAGTAAACCTCCTATGTCAGCCACCCAAGTAGCTGAGACTACGGGCGCGTACCACCATGACTGGTTAATTTTAAAAAAATTTTTCGTAGAGACAAAGTCTCACTATGTTGCCCAGGCTGATCTTGAACTCATGAGCTCAAGTGATCCTCCTGCCTCGGTCTCTCAGTGGTAGTATTACAGACATGAACTACTACACCTGGTTTAATTCCAAATCTTACTGATTTATTTGTCTCAGTGAGTGAAAAGCATTGTTAAAATGTTTCAATATGATAAATTTATTTATTCTTGTGTTTGTCTTCATTTTTGTCTTATCAATTTTAGAGGAAAAGATTTTACTTTATATGTTTCAGGAGACAAACATTTTTAAATGTTACATTTTCCATGCTAATTGAATCATTTATTATTACACAGTTACCTTTTAAATCTGAGTAATCTTTTTTAGCTTAATGTCTAGTTTGTCTGTTAATCAAGCTGTAGTAGCATCTTTTTTCTTTTCTGTTTTTGGAAAGTATTTGAGGAGATACCTTTCCCCATCCTTTCATATTCAACCTATTTACATTTTTTTTGTGTGTTATACATGTTTATTTGTCATTTACTGGATTATTTAATCATTTACATTTCTTATAATTGCTGATATATTTAGGTTTAGTTCTACCTTATTTCAAGCTGAAATTTGTCCTACCTTTTCTATACTTGTTTTTGCTTTTTTCTTTCTTTTGAATTAACTGAATATGTTTTCTCATTCTGTTTTTTCTTTTTACTTAACACTCTTTCATTTCTCTTAGTGACTACTCTAGGAATCTTAACATTCAGGCTAACTTATGAAATTGTAAAGCTAATCATTATCTTCACCCTCCTGAACAAATCAATGATGTTAGAACACTGTAACTCTAATAATATTTTTCCTTTAAGCACTATTGCTTTATGTATTTTTATCTTACTTTTTTCTTTCATAAACATAGATGTGGCAATTATTGTTTTATGCAGTCAATGTTGGTTTTGATTACAAACATATTTATTACTTTCTTTATTCATCATTCTTCCTTGCATCTCAGACTTCTTAGATGAAAATGTCTTTATTTCCCCCTTATTCTTAACAAAATATTTGTGGAATATTGAATTCTAGATTCAACAATTATTTTCTTTCTATACTCTAAAAATTTTACTCTATTCTCTTTGTCTTCTATTGCCACTAGTAAGTCAACTGTTATTTTAATCATCATGCTTAGACAATTTGTCTTTTCTGTCTGATTTTAAAATCATCTCTTTGTCTTTGGTGATATCAATTTTCCTTGTTGTATATTTAAATGTGGATGGTTAAATTTATCCTACTTGTTTTTTTAATCTGAGGATGGCTGTTGTTAATTAATATTTTTAAATTGTCAGTCATTTTATCTTCAAATGCTGCTTCCCTCTTCTCTTATGAAAATTCCAAGTACATACATGCCTTAGATTTTTTCAATCTATCCTCCACATCTATTAACAACTCTGCCATGTTTCCTATGTCTTTGTCTCTGTATACTGCATTTCAGATAATTTCTTCAGAAACATAATCCAGGTTATGAATTCTCTTTTTATCTATATCTAATCTGATCTGGAACGTTGGTATTAAGTTTTTAATTTCAATTATTATAGTGTCTCTTCCATTGATCTCTTTGGTCATTTTTATACCTGCTTGGTCATTTTTATGGTGACTCCTCTTTTTTACTCATTTGTATCCCCTATTTTAATTCATTAGGTATGCTAAACCTCTTTACCCCATATTCTTTTTAAATATGTTTCTAATGTAGGAAGTTTGGGGCTCACATTATTCTTGCTCATGTTTTTTACTGCTTTGTTTGTATGTTTTGTGATTGAACTTGAATTCGTATTCTTTAGTACTTTGTTGGGGCAAATTTACCGAGGCTTAGATTGAAAAGAGGTTCCTTTAGATAGGATTTGCATTTGCTTCTGCTACGTGCCTGGAGAGCCTATTGATTCAGCATCATTTTAATTAAATGCATGCTTTTAGTTTTATTTGAGCACACGCACATGCTGTGGACTCTATCTGCAAATCCAGACAGTGAAGACTGGCTTGTAGTACGAATTTCTGGAGAAGAGTTTTTTCTTCTGGTCAAGGTTGGAGAAGAGCAATTTGTCTTGCTGATCCCTTAGGGGAAGGTGACATTTCTATTTACATTGAGAGGATGGCTGTTTGGGGTCCCAGATCTATGGAGATGGTTACCTATGAGATGTCATTTCTTTCCCTTGTGGGTACTAGTCCTCCATCTCCTGTGACCCGTGAAGATGTGAAAAGAAAACTCAAGTTCATCTTGGTTTGATGAGTACGCTAAGAACACCAATCATACTCACTGTTTTGCTTGGCTTTCTGGATTTGTACTTTCACTTAGTTTTTGACCTCTGCAAACTCCTAACTTTCTTACCATATCATTGACATACCTAAAAATATGTATTTTTATATTAAACCAGTATTTTTAGTTGCTTTTCATAAGACAGATAATTTCTGTTAAATTGCTAGAAAAACAGTCTCAATAATCCTATACCACCTCTGTCTGAGTGAATAAAAGAAATAACTGAAAGAAATATTTTAAAAGAGAGAATCATGTACCTGGGTTTATGCTAACCACATTACTCACAACTGCCAGAATGCAATGCGGCCACAAGTGGTTTTAGTGGTCAGAGAAAGTAAGTGTAAATACCATAACATTTTCGGAAGGTTCATACAAACTTGACATGTAGCACACATTAACCTAAAAGGAGACACTCCAATTCACCAGGTAGTTCTAAGAATGCTAGTCTGGAGATCAGAAGTGGTGGTTGTTTAGCGGTCTCAGTGAAACAAACTGAAGGTGGGAGGTTGATGTGAAGTCAGACTTAGTGGGCATGGCTTTGGGATTGGCTGTCCAGAGGTCCAACTTCTAAACTCACCTCTGCCATTAGTGGTTTGTGGGAAGTTGGGCAAGTTGCCTTTCCTCTCTGGGTTTAATTTTACTTATCTGTAAACTGACTATGCCGTTAACACATGAGGCAAAAATCTGTGGCCTCTTAGCCCTCAATTATTCCTTTACAGTTCCTCTAAGGGCAGCACAGTTCTTCTAGTAATACGCTCCTATCTCCTCATGTTTAAAGGGTCATTACTTCGTGATTCTAAAATGTTTTATAAGATAGTAAGAGTCAGCTAACTCAGATTCTACTGGAACAATGGAAGAAAGAAGCTCAGATGACCCTATGTAAGTGTTATTTATAAATGATGGGTACTGAAAAGATTTTTAAATGTAAGATATCATAAATCATATCTTTGTGACAAATTGTTTTCATGCCTCAAACTCCAGGTTTTTTTTTTAATTGTTGTTGTTCTGTTATTTCATTATTAGCTGTATTGTAAAACTACTGAAATTCAAGCTTTAGGTTCCTGGATTTAAGCATCTTCCTTCCAAAGACCTTTTTCCTCTCATTTTAAATAAACATTCACTTTTGTGTTTAATGTTTTAAATATAATTTTATATATTGTTTAAAAATGAGTTTCCCACATTGTATACATTTCAGGGTCCACAAAACCTAAATCTGCCCAGTCTAATACTTTATCGGATAAAAATTACATATTTCTTCCTCATTTGGTTTATCACTTTTCCAGCTTTCATTAAACAACAAAAAAAGACAAAACAAAGACAAGATACTATTGATTCAGGTGTACGTATACAGAAACATGTTTCAATGCAGCTCTGGCCTATTAAAATCGGAGGGCAGTTTGATGGTTATGCAAAAGCTCGTTCATCATTCATTGCCTTCCAAAGCTCAAACTTTCACTCTTTTTTAAGCCCAGATCTTTGGAAAAAATAACGGGTCCCAGTAGTCATTGCAATGTTTTGAGACTGCAAGTTGTGATAGTGCTAGTAAAAAAAAAAAATACATGTAATATTTTATTTTCCAATTTTGAGGGAACAATTCTACCAGCCTCACATAGTATCTTAGAGTTGCAAAAGCATTTATGAACAGTTGAATTTGGAAAAGGAAGATTTATTCAATTGCTTCATGTAGTTTGAGAACTAAGATAACATGAGCAATTGTTAACTTCAAAATATTCTATTCTGTTTGTATTGTTTTTACATTAAAATTATACTCTCGTATATATACACATATTGACTATAGCTGGCCATTTCTAGGAATTTGGGTATTTTTGTCAAAGGAAAGCAGCCTATTTTAAGATTTTATTTTACATATTTTATTTTTATTTTGAGGGGAATCCAAATATCTACATCATGAACTTAAATTCCTATAGCTGCCAGAACTGACAGAGAATTAGCAAGGCAGAGCCAAGTTCACGCAAGACTGTCTACGGCGCTCTTATAGCTAAAGACAAACCAAAATATTGACTAGTTCTTCTCAAAACAGCATGTATAAGTTGTGGCTGAAATAAGCCTGATGTAAGAAAGAATACAGATGGCAGTATAATCATAGGCTGGGTCTACAAGATGCCAAACAACCCATTCAAAAGTGAAAAACTCAGTCGATCAGTTGGTGGTTTTGTCTACATGCCACCAAGCAACAGGCTTGACTGATTTCTTCACAAAATTGACTGAGCTTTTGACTATACTTGAGCAGATGTTTTATCACTATGTATATTCAGTCTTAGTTGTCAAATCTATAACTCAAGTAAAGTAAGTTCTCCTACAAATGACGAATTCCTTTCCTCCATCAAAACAACCTGAAACTGTTAAACAAAGCTCATCTGCAGTTTTTAATTCATCTTAGAACCTAGTTCAATGCATGTGTTTCATACAGTATAGAGTATTCCAGACAAGAAATAGAATCTCCCAACTTACATGCCTCACTTTAGTATTTCATTAATTCATTTGGTATCCTGGCTACTCAAATATTCATTGAAAAGTAACTAAAATCCATTTTACTTTCTTTCTTTTATTTTTTTAAAGCAACAATTTCCTTGGTATATCCAATCTATTTGCCATCAATGTATCAAATTACTACTAACATTAACAATTGCTTTTGACATTTTGTTCTAATTCTTTTAAAAAAGGTCCTTTTCAGGCCAGGCATGGTAGCTCACGCCTGTAATCCCAGCACTTTGGGAGGTTGAGGTGGGCAGGTCACGAGGTCAGGAGATCGAGACCATCCTGGTTAACACAGTGAAACCCTGTCTCTACTAAAAATACAAAAAATTAGCCAGGCATGGTGGCGTGTGCCTGTAGTCCCAGCTACTCAGGAGGCTGAGGCAGGAGAATCAGTTGAACCCGGGAGGCAGAGGTTGCAGTGAGCCGAGATTGTGCCACTGCACTCTAGCCTGGGTGACAGAACGAGACTCCATCTCAAAAAAACAAACAAACAAAACAAAACAAAACAAAACAAAACTTTTCTCTAAAAGATAAGTCACAAAATCTTTCAAATATGTCATAATTAAAAATGAAAGCAATCAAAAAAGATACTGTTTTAAAACAAGTTCTTTGTGAACAGAGATCTCATGCCTTTGGCCTGTATTGTGTCCTCATCACCTGATATGGTGTGGGCCTCGACAAATGTTTTTTTAATGAATGATTACATGGATTGTAGTATACTACTGTCCTAGCCACTGACAAACTGTGGCCTATGAAGAAGTGACTAGGGGAGTAAATATTCCAACTCACTCCCCTCCTGTCCTACCAATGTACTGCTCATGCTTCTGTTGCCTAAACCCAACTGGAAACCAGAAGGCCAGGGAACGTGTTAAGAGCTCATAGGAAGGTGGAGAGGGGTGGCAAGTGGTTCTGGAGCTGAAAACAGTATCCACTATCTGCACACTGTCGTCCATGCAATCACTGGAGATAAGAAGCTAGATGTACATGATGATTCTTATGATTTTCACAAACACACTAATTACAGACATACATATATACACATGTATATTTATGTATATAATTGACACATATTAGATAGATAGATCAAAATGCTCTCAAAACCTACACACAGTTGATTTCTTCCCAAATCCCTTGAAAATGTTCTGCCAGATAATCTTTAAATTTCTTTCCAACTATATTATTCTTTGATATGGACTAATGTGAATGCCTTGAAACACCATTTACCTTTAAAAGAAACCAAAAACTTCTATTTAATTTTAAAAAACAAAATATGTTTTTTAAGAAGCTAGAAAATATAAAAAAGGGTAGATGAGAAGCATACTCATTCACACGCAATGCTTCTAGGAGCCAATAGATGTATTTTTTCTTAGTTCACAAGGCAGTCGTCGGGAAAGAAGATGGTTTTCTGGGTCTGTCTCTAATCACTTCCCTTCTTTCTGATTTATGTCCATCTTCCATTCACCATTCTTTATATGCTGTCAGTTTTCTTCTTTTCAAGCACAAAGAACAGGCAAGAGCCTGAATGGGGAACAAGCAAAGGACTCCACTCTGCGAAACTGACTCCGAAAATGTTTACTGCATCGGCATTAATATCTTCCAAAGAAAAGAGCACCTGCCCATCTTTTGAGACCACAGCAGCAATTGCCTTTACTCAAAGTTACCTGTAACATGCTCTAGGGGACGATCTCTACATGCTTAATACACAGGTGTTTTTGCAATTTTAACAGTGGTCTGATAGGGGAAATGCAACTTTTATCGTTATAAATTTCTAGATTACATTATGTTTTCAGCTAAGCAGTAGATGGAGTCTGACTTAACCCAAGGACCTCTTCCCAGTTTGTGGGGATGTCTTTTTTTTTTTTTTGTAACCTTCACTATAAAACCAGAAAAAGGAAAACTTTCTTAACTTACTCAAAGTATATGCAAACTACTTCTTCAAAGCTCTGAATTTCCTGAGCCTGACTTTTAAATAAAACTCAGCAAAACAGGAGAAATTGAAAGGATCAGGGAAAGAAAAATCATAAAGCATTTATTTTCAGGTTGAATAAGAAATTCTGTTTTGTTAAACAGAAGCAAAGTTTCCGTAGCCATTCCCCACCACCCACACCCATAGCCCTTTCTTCTGAAGCATGAATGTTTGCTCTAACCATTAAAGAAGACAGATGCAAACTCTGTTTCCGTAAGAGCTAAATTTTTTATACATTATGTTAATAATAAGCACAAGCTGCAACTATAGAGAAACCTCTTACAAATTTCCTGAAATCACTCATCTAAATACTATGCTGTAGCTAAAACTATGCTATATTAAAGATCTTGAGGAAGAAAATGTTAGGTACCATTACAAGTATCTTATTTGTCTAATTTGTTAAAACACATCAATTTTTAAAAAGAAGCTTTTAAAGCAGTGATCCTACAATATATCTCCTTTGCTCAGTGTGATGAGAAGCCAACGGAGTTGTTTTAAAATCAAACAGGGGCAATTCTTTCTTTTACTTTTCCCATGACTTTTACCCCACTCGAATAAATTGTCATTAGATGCAGAATGTTTGTATGATTAATTCAGGATGCCAACTACTATATGATTCACAGAAGGCAGAAGGAATGCCAGCGCTTTCATAACACAAAATGACACATGTTTGAGAATACTATGGTTCCCTCACAACAGCTAGGAAATGTTTTCAGAGAAAAAAAAACAAAAAACTTTAAACCTGAAGTCGAGCAAACGGACAACGTAAGAGAGTGGTAATGGACTCATTCATAGCTCTTCTTTTGTTAACATTAGGTTCGAATTTACTTAGTAATTCTTTACTATTTGAGGAACTTGGTGAAGATTTTGTTTCAACCAAGAATAAACTGAAGTACAAATGATTTAAAGTCTTGCCAAAAAAATAAAAACATCTCTCCTAGTTGTATCACGTATCATGAATATTTTGGCTATGTTGGGATACACAAACAAATGGAGAATTGAAGTAAGTTGTCTTGAAAGTCAAGAAAATAAAAAGCAAAATGTTTTAACATTTATTATCAGAATGTAGATGCTTTGTTTGATTTTGCTGGAACATTTGTTTTGCATTTTATTGGGCTCCTTTATTTGGATAATTGCCTTAATTCATCACTTTACATGCCCAGACAGACAATTAGTTAATAAGTTTATGTTAAGCACCTACTCTGTGTCAGATTTGGAATTATGAGTAAGGATCCCATTTAACTTCAAGATTTGCAAAGGTGTTAACCAATGACATTTCAACAGAAAGAGAGCAAGTATTACTAAAACGATTGGACAGCTATAGCACTTATCAGGTTTTTTAAACTTTAAAAATAAAGCTCTTATCTCCTAGTGCAAACACCCTCATTCCAAACACAAATGTATTGAAGAGGGTGGGTGAACAGGTGAGGTTGTGTCCACATGGAAACTGTGAACTATTTAAAACTGCAGGCATACTCCTGGAGAGCTGCTTTGTCCTGAGGTGTCCACAGACTTCCAGTGCAGACTCCCTGAGGAGTCTGTGAGGAGAGGATGCCTTATTGTTATCTCTCCATTGGGTAGTCTAACGTGGCACAAAGAGTATCATCAGGTTCTTCCTTACCTTCTGAGACCTTGGGGAACGCTGTTTGCTTCTTTCTTGGCCTCCAAGAGGAGTCAGCATCAAGGGAAGAAACCAGAAAGATAGAGCAGAATATGATTGTTTCAGGAGAGACGCATGCTTGGCCCAGGATATTATTCAATTAGCCTTCCTCCAGGTAAGAGAAATGCTGTATGATAAAGAGCAAAGGATCATC
>NW_012105886.1:2059569-2091184 GCF_000951045.1 Mandrillus leucophaeus
ATCAAATTCCCTCATCAGACAGTCCAAGCTTGAATTCTTGAGCCTGCAAAGAAGCTATGCAGTTGCACAAAGTAAGATGTTAGGACTTGTAAACATGTCATACAACATTATAATATGCCTGTGGGCACGGTTAAGTACAAAGGTTGGGCGGGCCTGGAGATACAAAGGCTGGCCTTTCTATGGAGCTGTCTTAACTTACATTATTTTTTAGAGACAGCACAATGGGTATTAACTTGCACAAAGAAGCTAACTCTCATTCTTAAACTAGCTGGCCCTACAGCGCTCTTCAAGAGGGCTGAAATTTCAATGGCTATAAAGTGAAAAAAAAAAAAAAAGGACAACACCCTTATCTGATGCTGCATAGTGATGGAAGGCTTTGTTCCCACCAAAAAGGGTTCCCATCCCCACCCTGGTTCTAAGATTTTGACACCCTGAGTCCATTCAAAAACCAAGATAATTTGGGCAAAGAAGCAAAAGTTCTGTTTGTTGTTGGCCTAGCCTCCAAATCTTTGGGCAAATTGAAACAGACCTGGCTGGTCCTTTTTCTACCAAAAAGGACCTAATTTTCTTTCTAAATATTATTTTTGTAAGTATTGGAGAGTCCTGTGATTCTAGACAATTATGTCTAACCCCTGCCTATTGCTTAAGGCAGAATTAATATGGAGTTGTAGGTTGAGTAATAAGATCCACTTGCATCAACCTTATTTCTTATCTTAGAGATGAGATAGAAATGGATGAATTGGAGGAGGTAGTGCAGTGTTTCCTTCCCTCCCTCCTCAATCCCACCTTCCTTTCTTTTTTCACTCTCTTCCTTCCTCCCCGCCTTACTGACTTCCTTCCTTCCTTCCTGACCGACCTTCCTTCTTTCCTTCCTTCCTTCCTTCCTTCCTTCCCTCTTTCCTTTAGCACAGTACCATTTACTTTCTACGAGAAATCTGATGGAAATTAATCTACAACATGGTTCCAGACCGGAAGTACAGCTGTGCAGCAGAAAGGGGGCAATGGGAGAGGTGATATTTTATAACACAAAACAGGCAGGACTACTCTGGACAGAAGATAATGCAAACTAGCTTTGCTGGAAATGAGCTGCAAAATACCTTCATTTTCTACTACAGTGAAACCCTGATAAAATCACAACTGTTAAGGTCATACAGTATATCAGGTGGAATCACAGTCTTTAGAACTCCATTATTAATGCAGACAACCTCACAATCAAAGAGGATGAGAGCACAGTTTCCAGATGCCAATGATTTGATCATATCTTATTTGGCTGTTTACATTTAAATAATGTGACTGTATAAATTTAAATAATATGAACCACCAACAGACAGATCCCAGTGAAAAACTGCCCCTTCTCTGAGACCCTGAATGTACACTATACAGTACCTTACAATCTATTTGAGCAGAGCTCATATTTTTTAAAAAATGGGGAGGGGATAAAAAGAGAGAGACTCATTTCTTCTGCCATTATGGAAATAAAAGGACTACCGCTTTAGTTCGTGGCTGGCTGTGCCAAGGAAACATGCAGTTCTCTAACCTCCGGTACAATGTACCCATAAGGTACCAAGCATCAAAGCATATTAAAAGATATTAACTGCATATTTGCTTATGAACAAGATAAAAAGCTGTAGGGCCTCCAGGTTCTCAAGCTGTGAGTGGAACAGCTTTGCAATTTGCCTGCAAAACTGCATTTTGATCTTAATGAATATAAAATGGCTGCCATTAAAAGTAAAACAGATTATTTCGGGTCTTCCAGGGCCCATAGCTCTTTGCTGGCCTTGGAGGGCCACTATGATCTTTCATTAAAATCTCACAGCAGGGCTCCCTCACCAGCAAATCAAGCCTTGCAGTCTAGGAGATTGGCTACATTTAAAAGTAATTTTCAGAAATCTACACAGATTTTCAATTTGGTAATGAAAGCCATAAGAGAATGCAGGCGGCATTTTGTCGAATATTGTTACTGATCCAGCACTCACATTCGTTAGAAATTAAACTGCCCCGTAACTATCACACTGATGGCAGCCTGCCATTTCGGCTGCGTTCTAATCTCCGTTTGTTAATGAGTAGCATGTGCTAATTGTTGTCATCCTTACTGCCGAGCAGTCCTTCCCTAACAAACATATTTTACCTGCTCAGAGGTGGAACCTTACGCTTTGTCACGGAGCAGGTTGGAGTGGCGTGTAGAGATTGCAGTTGTTTTGCAAAGGGAGACAGCCCAGCATTGTGAGACAAGGCAAGAGAGAATACGATCTGAAATTGGGTGCGTTTATATTATTTGAATCCGTCAGTTTGTTTTTCACTCAAGCCTAAGTTTTCTAAAGTCCTGGAGTCGGCAAAATGTTAATACTTTTGTGTTCCTCCCAAGAGCAGTTTGAACAAACCCACAAAATCTGAGCACAACGAAGGCGAAATCAATCGGAACTAAAACGAGGGAGAGGCTTCAGGTAAGAAGGGATGAACATACCAAGGACCTCACCTACTAGCCAGTCAGGGAGGAGAGCACCCCTCAAACCTGACGTGGACGTGGGACTGCCACTGGCTTTCAAAAGAAAGTTTGATTCTTTAACTCCATCATTTAGGTCCTAAAGGCTGGGAGGTGGAGGCCATTGCGTTACTCTCAAGTGGATAGTCCTAAGGGAATAATCATACGGACCCATGATAATGTGGTTCCAAGGAGAGCGTTTGCTAAGAAATCCAGCATCCTGACGTGTGCTGCAGGCAGACATTTGAAAAAAGAAAAGCATATGAAATAAGTATGAATAAAACATTATCAAATAGAAGAAAATGTACATGAATGCATTCTAAGACCAAATGGTATTTTTGTTTTTGTTTTTGCCTTTGCATGTCCTCTTACTTGATATAAGAACTGAGGAAAGTTATTTTTCTGAGATCCAAGAAACAAAAATGTCAGATTATGCTTCCCTGTTGGAAAATGCATTCAATAAATTTTCTTTACTTGGCAATTCTCTTTACCTGGCACCTTTAGGGCAAAGCACTTCCCTGCACTAAAATGTGACGGGCAACAAGAACTGCTCTCTACGTTCTCTCTGACTGGATATAAATTCTTCCTGCAGATACAGAAAGAGTCTCCATTTAAAATAACAATTCTCCCTGGCAGAGCACTGGCAGCTACGAGAGAGCATCTATGCAAAAGATGTGTTTATTTTCAGAGGGCCAGAGAAGGCTTCCTGTGGTTCATGTACGCGTGTCTTTTAGCTTCTCCAAGCATATGAGCAGTTCCTAGGTGCTCCTGGGCTACATTCCTTTGGTTTCCACAAAGTACAATTTTAATTGGACTGCGTGTCTGTGATTTTCGGGGAATGACACAGGAGCGCCTGAAAAGGTGCCACTGCTAATGTGCTTCAGCTTTTGAGGTGAAAACTCAGGCCAATTCCTTGTCTCTGTGGCCTCAGGAAACCAAAGGGAAATAGATAACAAACAACTTAGTAAGCAGTTTTGAATCTATTCCACATGTAGTTGCTATTCTAATTGCGGGAAACATTTTTAAATGCCCAAAGTGACATTATAGGAAATTCTGCTGAATCCTCCTGAATTCAGAAAGTTGAGACTTCTTTTATTTCACCTGTCGCCAGTTGTTCTAATATTCCTCTAAGAGCTTCCAGGTACATTTTGACAACTGTATATTGTAATGTCTCTTGTATCATTATTTTGCCATGTGCTAAATTGTGGGCAGAGGGAGGGTACATTACCAGTTTTGACTCTCAAGTATTAGAATATAACAGCTATTAATATCCCTCTAATTACTAGAGTGGGGGAAAAACTGCACTTTAGGTAATATAAGTTAATATAATTAGTCTTCAGATAATCAAGTTAAATTTTACTAGTGATACAAAGTATAATTTTTATTTGTTTCATTTCAGAAAGATGCTTCTATGGAAACAGATATCATCTTTGCCTTATCACTTTTACTTTAGCAATTCTGTTGGGAAATATACATATGCATATACACACAGACTTACATATATATATATTACATGGAGAATTTTATTTTAACACAAATTCCCATTAAAGAACATTTGGCCGGGCTTTGTGGGTCATGCCTGTAATCCCAGCACTTCGGGAGGCTGAGGCAGGCGGATCACCTGAGGTCGGGAGTCTGAGACCAGGCTGGCCAACACGGCTTCAAGGCCTACATAAAATTTGCTTTTAAAAAAACTTTAAAAATATTATAGTCTCTGTTTTTATGAAGTAACATTTTTATTTATCTGGTTTGATAATAAAACATACTAATTGAACACTAGGTATCATAAGCTAGAAATATAACATTCTAATATTTATCTTTTTCTATTTATGAATACTTAGTGAATCTTGTACAGTCAGCCCCCAAGGGACAAATTTGTTTAATTCCAAAAGGTAACTTGTAAATGTCTTTCAAATTTGTAATGATTTTTTCCACAGAAACAAGACTTTAATAGTAGTTCGGTTCCAAGGCTAGCCCATAAAAATCAAGTCTGTCATCATGTAGCTGAATTAATATCCAAACTGCTTTGGCTGTCCTTTGGTCCCAAGAAACAGAAAACAATGACATACAAGGCGAGTAAAAAGTGAGACGAGTGGATAAGGAACTCACAGAAGGAAGATGTGAGGAGAAGCATCATTTCCTTTTCTCCTGTTCAGAGCTTGAGTTGTCCCTCCTCTGTGGGTAAAGAACCCAAGACGCAGGCCTCGACCCAGAAACCTTTGGTCCCCAGTACCCCCAAACTCTATAGCTCCCTGGTCCAAGTCTACACAAATCCACAAAGTTTTTAGTACTCCAATCAACCACTTCTCATTCATCTTCCCAGCCCTCTAATCAGATTCCAATTGATTTAACTAGATGTTAGGCGGATGAGCAGTAAAGAAAAATGAGAGGCAATGAAAACGTCACCTTTCCAGGTAGGCCCTTCTTTGGTTTTAAACAAGGCAGTTCGGTAATTCAGTGCATGGTCTGTACAACATGCATATCTAACCCATACAGAACACTGGTTAGTGGCAGCATTACTAGGGACCGACCGTCATCACCACCACCACACACAATCCTGCAGCAGGAGTCTACCTGTAACAAGGAACAGGAAATCCTTTATAAGGGGAGCCGAGATGGGAACAATATATGTTGATGTCTGGGAGTTAGGACCACAGAAGATGCTGCTGAATTTTCTGTGACATTTGTCCAGCTGCCTGAGGCCCTCAACACTGTGCATGCTGCAAATGCAGGAGAGCCTTCTATCTTGAGCAGAAGGTAAATACACTTGGTGAGTGTCATTCTATGGTTTCAGCTTATTAGGAAGGATGAAAGACTCGAAATGACAATAAAAAAAATAGAACCCAACAAGAAATCTAGAAGAAAAAAATGTTGCTGCAGAACCAGAGAAAATTTGAATCTGATATCAAGAAGGTTAAAAGACATTTTAGACTGGTGGGGTAATGCTTCCATGGATGATGACTAGTGAATTCCTATAAGGGCATTGACAACCTCCCTCTCATTCCATACAGGAGAAAAAGGATTTTCAGGATAGTCACATTGGAACAGTTTTATCATCTTTTCTAAGAGGCAGAGGAGAGAGGGTGTAGTTGGCTCCCTGCCAAGACATTCATGAGTTCATATTTCGATGTTATGAGACTAAAGGGAATGAATGGTTTTCCTGGGATAAAATGTGTGGAAAGATTCCACTGTCTTCTGTGATTATATGTGATAATCAATGCTGTCTTTAGGAGACATAGTCACTGTCCCTCTAGAGGCATGAAGACAAAGAAGGAAGCTGAAGGGCACAAGCATACAGGTGGTAGAAGTATGATATCCTCTGCCAGTTTTAGCTGATAATACAAGGAGGCTTTGGGAAATATGTAGGTGGTACAAAAGAGAATCTGCTTTTCCACAACAAGGTTCTTGATAGTAGAAAGAGCGTCTTCTGCAAAGGGAGAAGTGGCTCTTTGAAGACTGGCAGCAATGCACGGGGCCAAAAATACCAAGGCCAAGCAAACTATCTTAAATTTCAAGCCAAAAAGGTGCAAAATCTAAATAATGCTTTTGAATCCAGCATTAGCCTATATCATTAGGTATTACTTGAAGAATATTAAATTGTAAATAAGTTGGCCAGGATTTTGCAGAAGAAAACACAAGAAAGATGGGCAGGAAAGGACCAATGTGTTTGTCCCGTATGTTCATATATAACAATTATCAGAGTGAGAATAATACAATGGGCCGGGCGAGGTGGCTCACGTCTTTAATCTCGGCACTTTGGGAGGCTGAGGCGGGTGGATCACTTGAGGTCAGGAGTTTGAGAACAGCCTGACCAACAGGGAGAAATCCCAACTCTACTAAAAATACAATATAAGGCAGGCGTAGTGGCGCATGCCTGTAATCCCAGCTACTTGGGAGGCTAAGGCAGGAGAATCACTTGAATCCGGAAAGCGGAGGTTGTGGTGAGCCAAGATTGCGCCATTACACTCCAGCCTGGGCAACAAGAGTGAAACTCCATCTCAAAAAAAAAAAAAAAAAAAAAAGAAGAATACAATGAATGTGTAACTTTAATACAAAAAGCTAAATATGATCCTTGACTTATATAGAGTCTTTGTCAGGTGTGGGCCTCTTCCCTGGTAGTGCTTCCCAAATCATATGTGATCCTTCCTGGTTTCCTTATTTCCAATCTGTTATAGACCAGGACTTTGATACAATGCAAGAAGACTAAATTTTAAAAAGATTGTAAAAGATATACAATATTGAATCTTCAGTTTATAAAAGATTATAAAAAGATATACAAATTGAATCCTCAGTTTTTGTTAGATTTAACATACAGATAATTATTTTTGTTAATTGCTTTAAAAGTTCCTACATGCTCGCTCTCCATTTCTGCACTTATATTTCTGCAAACCAATCATAAAGTGCTCACAGACATACACTGCTCTATGAGTAACATTTTAGATGGCCCCAAAGGAGTTTATCACAAGGATGTGGCTTTAGTACTCTATATCCAGGAAGAATGGATATGAACGGCCCCGATGAGGGCATATGCTAGAATACATGTACGTTAGGTTAAAAGAAGAATAAAGCTAAAGTGGTACTGTTTCAGAAAAGGAATGACTACCCTCCCTAGGCCTTCCTAATGCAAATTACAAAACTAGTACAGAGGCAAGTTAAATGATTCAGAGGAAACTTTTCTCCTAAACATCTGCCAGAAGTCTGTTTCAAATGAAGACCCTCTGATAAGTTCTTGACCTACCTTCTGCCACTTGCATTCCTTTAGAAGGTTGAGAGATCAATTTGGAGAATTTTTACATGAATTTAATTTTGAATGAGGAGTGAGATTTGGTTAGTGAATTAAAAGTGATGAGCAACTCGGAAGGAAATGGCATGTCATCTTAGAGCTTGTTATTTTCACAGGAAACTAAATCTGGACAGAGGCAGTTATCCTAGAGTTTAGGAAAACAGTCATCAAAATAGAGAAAATGGAGAGATGATTTCATGACTAAATAATTTTAAAAGGAAAATAAGACTATTTTTAAAATTCAGACAAAATAATCACAGATTATGCCAAAAAGATATAACATGAAAGGGACATTCTTTTCCTCTTTTTAAAGCTATTGAATGCAGAATATAAAAGAACATATATCCAAAATGGAAGGGTGAAAACATGATGGGTAACGAATATAAAAAGTGCCGTAAGAATATTGTCAGGAGGGTTAAAGCTTGACTTTAGGCTGAAAAACTGCCAAGGACAACAGAAAGCTATTTTAAGCTCTGTTTGTGAAGAAGAACAAAGGGATAGGTACATTGATTGGGGCACACAGCAAAATGTTAACAGATGTCACAGAGAAAACAGAACTATTCAACTCCTATTTTGATTCTATGGTCTCTATCAGGAAGAATGATCTTCAAACCCGAGAGGGCAAAGCAAACAGAGTTAAGAATGAACTGAGGCCCAAGATAAGTCAAGACATACTAAAGTATAACCTAGTTGCTTCAGATGAGTTCAAGGCTCCAGGCCAGACAAATTATCTCTCAGGTTACTGAAAGAACTGAAAAAATGGTCCAGATGGGATTGTGGAAACCCTCCCAGTAATTTTTTAGAATCACAGTCTAATTATGGTTGATCAGGGATTAGTGTGGGCTATAGAAAAAAAGCTTTCGATTTTCAAAATCAAACAACTATCCAGAACATATCCCTAGCAAAATTCTGGACGGATTATCACAAGCATGGGTTGTTTGTGCTTAGAGAAAGAAGTGGCAATCACCTTAAGTGAGCAAAGGTCTACTCAGGATTACACCAATTTCTCTCTCCTCCCCATCTCTCGCAACCTCACTCCTTTTCTTCATTTCTTTCTTTCTTTTTCTTTTGCTCCCTTTCTGTTTTATAGAATGACTAGCCAAATAGTTGGGAGAATGGTTGTCAGTTTCATCAAGATATTTAATATATTATTGCATAACACATTGGTGGTGGACCAAAAAAAAAAAAAGGCTTATGTAATTAGGGTGACTCAAACTTGGTTAAATAAATGTTCCCAAAGAACACTTATTAATTAATTGGGGGCAATCTGGAGAGTTCGCTAGTGTTTTGTGCCCTTTCAACTTTATTTTACCCCTTTGTTCTTTTCTTTGCTCTTTCTCTTTTCGTACATAGCTTTACTCTGGGACTTGCATATTCCAAGAGAGTATATGCTCTAGTGTTTATCTCAGTTAGATTCCACAAATAAGTATTTGGTGCCCACTCTGTATGAATCAGATGGGCCCTGGCAATGTGAGCTGCATCAGATCCAATATTTTCCTTTAAGGAAGTCATAGTTTAATAGGGGAAAACAAAGTAAATAACAGAGTAAGTCAACAGATACAATACAATGTAATAATAATAAAAAAAGACATAAGCATTTGTTTGTGTCACAACCTTATTTTTCCTATACATTATGCTAAGCGCTCTACATATTTCATCAAATCCTCTCAGAAACTGTATGAGATAACTTTGATTTTCCCAGGGGTATTGGTGAACAAGACCAGGGCTCAGAGAGAACAGTTAAGGCCCAGATCAAACCTGAAGTACGATAGGGAACAAGAATTCAATCAGGTCTTTTGTGTTCCTAAGTCTATGTGCTATCATACCGCTCTACAAAAGTAACTGAGTAAAGATGAGGGTAGGCCAGTGTCTAGCAGTGGGTGGGGTGCCCTAATTATCTGGAGATGGAATGCCATCCCAGGAACATTACCAGAAAAGGTGAAGAAGCCTAGCTTGCCAAAGACATAGGTGCTAACTACTGAGGTTGTCAGAGGGTTGAGAAACTTCAGGCAGAAAGACTGACCTGTGCAAAACTAAAGAGGCTTGAGAGGATGGAAGTGCACATGGCTGGGTTTGGCACATGTGCCAATGTCTAGAGGGCTTGGAAGGAGTCAGGTCATAGCAAAACTTAACGCCAAATGGAGAAGTAACAGCAGACACACATTCTCTCTCTCTTTCTCTCATACACACACATGGTGTAGACATTTTATGAAGAATATGTATTATTAAAAATTATTAATAACAAAATATGAAGTTCTAGTGCTTCGAGTTCCCTTGCTACTTAATTTTTCATATGTATTATTACCTGACTTATTTCTAACTTTCAACGTTCTCTTTCTCTCTACTTTAATTTTTCCTCTACACATTCAACAGATGTGCTTCATTTTATGGATGAAATGAATTTCTGTAAAGTCGTGTGATCTTTTTTTCAGTAAATGAAATATTACATTAAAGATACTAGGGAAGTTTCCTTTTAAAGGAACCTTATGCCAAATTGCTTTGTAAAGCAAATAATGACCCTATAACCAATCTTTCTCTAAATCTAGATTTCCATATATCAGGTCTGACTAAAAAACAGATACATCTGTACTTTATTTTTACATCCGTCTGCTAGCTGTACTGTAACATAATAGTATGCCAATTTGAAATACCATAATTTTTACACTTTTTCAGTTCTCACAATGCAATCTTACAAAATGTATTATTTTCCATATCATACTCATTGCTTTCTTTTCCTTAGTAGAACTTTAGACTTGTTTTTTTCCATGCTGAGGTTGCAGAGGTTGGCAGAAAGCTACACAGTCACAGACATCCTATATAGAGCAATTGTAATGTGCTGTGTCTGGTGTGAAGTACTTTATATGCATTCTTGCATTTAATTTTTAAAACAGACTTCTGAGATATGAACAATTATCTTGACCATTTTACACATTAGAAAACTGAGGCTCAGAGAAGTTGAACTTCTACAGGTGTTCAAGTCGTACTCCAATTCACATCAGTCGACTTTATTTTTTTCCAGTTTTACTGAGGTATAGTTGGCAAATAAAAATTGTATACACTTAAGACACACAATACGGTGTTTTGATATATGTGTACATTATAAAATGATTACCACAAACAGGCTAATTAATATATCCATCATCTTTATAGTTACTTTTGTTGGTGTGTGGTGAGAACACATACCCATGCACACACACATACATACACACATCACATTTTCTTTATCCGTTCATCTGTCCATGGATACTTAAGTTTCCATACCTTGGCTATTTTGAGTAATGCTGCAGTGAACATGGGAGTCCAGATATCTCTTAGAGATGCTGATTTCATTTCCTTTGGATATAAATCCAGAAGTGAGATTGTTTGATCATACATAGAGGTGTGTTTCTTGTTAATGGCTGTATCAATTTACCTTCCTACCAACAGTGTGAAACTGTTTCCTTTACTCCATTTCCCCACCAACACTTGTTATCTTTTATCTTTTTGATCATCACCATTCTAACAGGTATGAGGTATCTCACTGTGGTGTAGAGTTGCATTTTCCTGATGATGAGTGATGTTTACATTTTTTTTTGTTTTTTTTGAGACAGAGTCTCGCTCTGTCACCAGGCTGGAGTATAGTGACGCGATCTCAGCTCACTGCAACCTCTGTCTCCCAGGTTCAAGCAATTCTCCTGCCTCACCTTCCCGAGTAGCTGAAACTACAGGTGAGCACCACCATGACCAGCTAATTTTTGTATTTTTAGTAGAGACAGGGTTTCACCATGTTGGCCAGGATGGTCTCGATCTCTTGACCTCATGATCCGCCCGCCTTGGCCTCCCAAAGTGCTGGGATTGCAGACATGAGCCATCGTGCCTGGCCTGAACATTTTTTTATATATCTGTAGGTCATTTGCATGTCTTCTTTTGAAAAGTGTCTGTTCAGCTTCTTTACCCATTTTTAAAATAGAGTATTTGTTTTCTTGCCACTGTGTTGAGTTTTTAAAATATTTTGGATATTGAGGCCTGGCATGGTGGCTCATGCCTGTATTCCCAGAACTTTAGGAGGCCAAGACAGGAGAAATGCTTGAGGCCAGGAGTTTGAAAACAGCCTGGGCAACACAGGGAGGCCCAATCTCCACAAAAAATAAATAAATAAATAAATTAGCCAGGTGTGGTGGCATGCATCTGTAGCCCCAGCTACTCAGAAGGCTGAGATGGGAGTATCATTTGAACCCAGGAGTATGAGGTTGCAGTGAGCTATTATGGCACCACTGCACTCCAGCCTGGGTGACAGACCAAGACCATGTCTCTAAATACATGCATACATACAAACATACTTTGGACATTGACCCCTTATCAGACGTATAGTTTACAAATAGCTTTTCTCCTTGTCTCTTCACTCTGTTGATTATTTCTTTTGCTGTGCTGAAAATTTTCAGTTTGATTCAATCCCACTTATCTACTTTTGCTTTCTCTTGTTTTTGGGGTCATATCCAAAAACTCATTGTCCAAAGCAATGTCAAAAACTTTCTTCCTGCATTTTCTTCTAGAGGTTTTTAAGTTTCAGGTCTTATACTTAAGTTTGTAATCTATTTTGAGTTGATTTTTGTATATGGTGTTGTACAAGGGTCTAATTTCATTCTAATGCATGTGGATATTCAGTTTTTCTAACACCGTTTATTAAAGTCTATCCTTTCCCCATCGTGGGCCCTTGTTGTCAGCCTAACTTTAGATCCAAATAGTAACTACTTTTCTACATACCCTCTTTTTATTGGTATAATGAACATTACGAAAAATTGTGTTCTCACAATAAGTGATAAAACTTTTGGTGGAAGTTGGTGGTGAAAATAACATTTTCATGACAGTCAAACTAGATTCTAATAATCTTTCTGCTCTCAGTTGCCAGGACAAGACAGTTGCTCAGGCCTCAGGTTTTCCATCTGTAAAATGTAATGATTGAGGCCTCCTCTAACAAAAACACTAAAGTTCTAAGGTCCTGGTAAGATGAGACATTGCACATACTGGATGCACTTTTAAAATTTAACATTTTTTTCTGACTAGAAAGTTAAGTCCAGATTAACAACATTTGTATCACAAGGAAACCCTTCCACTGGCTAACTAAAAATTCAACAATTTTAAAAGAGAAAATGGACAGAACAATTAATTCTGCCTTTGTAGCTGCTATAGATCAGGCTGCTATAAATCCACAAGTAGCATTGCTGTAAAACCAAAGATTCTTTTTTTATCCATGAGAAAAATAAAGTAATACAGCTATAATCTAGGATCTAAGAGGGCAGATTCAGATCTTTACTTATCTGGCCAGATCACTGGTTTTGAAAAAGCATGAAGAGTTTCCAAGGTGAAGTCTTGACCCTGCCCCTGTCCATTGACTAAGTCAGACACCACTCACAACATGCACTTTGTCCCTAATACATCAGATCATAGGCCTTCTAAACTTTGTGAGAAAGAACTTCCGATTACCTCTCTTTTGCGTCTTTTCTTTTATGATCAAGGTGACTTATAAACAACTGCAATAAAAATGATTTTTTTCATAAGCGTCTTCTCAATAATGTCTGTGAAAAAGCAGAGAGGCTCAAAGATACGTGACATTCGCAGATTTTGCCCCTGAAGCCACAAAATCCACACGAGCAATTTCTTCATTTGACCAAAATGAATGGTCATCACAAAAACAAATGTAACTTTGGTATCCCTGATTTGGCTGAGACAGCTTAAGGGCTCAAACTTAATAGACTTTTTCTGACCGATTAGGATCTCAGCGCGGGCTGCATCATCCTGTCAGGGCCGATAGCCAAGTCCAAACCACAGGCACAAAGCTGCCCTTGATCCATGACCTTAGCAGACAAAATAACAGGCTGCCGAATGTCATCAGACTCTCAAGGAAAGAACTTTGAACACATCGTGCACTTTGCTTGGTGATCTTTTACGGAAGACAATTAAGAATAGGTTGATGCTTAAACAAAATGCCTAAGAGTAAAAGCACATTTCTATATTCCAAAGGCCCAAGAAAAGCTGTGTCTAAGAAGGGATTAACTGCTATCAGATGATATTACGACTGGATTAATGATGTTTCACATTCACTATACTTTTAAAAAAGAGAGGGGAAAAAAGAATACAAATCTTTTAAGGAGCAGATAAGTGATTTCTATAAACCTTAACAGCTAAAAGAAAACTCATTTTTAAAAAGAGAGTGGTTATAATAGTGTATTTATTCTAAATCCTTAATTGGGGCATTTTTTTCCCTTAAAAACAGCCTTACATTTCAGGTAAATTTCTGTTAACATAGTCTGTGAAGTGTGAGAAGAGTGTGTGTGTGTGTGTGTGTGTGTGAAAGACACAGAGAGAGAGAGAGAGTGCGAGAGAGAGAGAGAGAGAAGAGAAGTGGTCTCTTGTTTCAATGTTTTATATTCTACCAGGTATTTTAAACCATTCTTATTGTAGACAATTGTTTTTGTAATAGATATACTAAAGGTGATCATTTTATTTTATTGCTAGACACTGCTGACTGAAATATTTCTCCAGATGAAAGTAATTACTATGACTATATTACTTTTCTAACCTGTTCTGTGTATTGTATCCAAGGTATTCACAGTATAAAATTCTGTTACCATGTTTTAAAAAAGTCATATGATGATGTGCTCTGACCTTACCTATATAAGGATGTATATTTATCCTTATAAAACTACACTGGTTTTTTGTTTGGTTGTTTTTTTGTTTTTTACTGAATGTATCTACATGCACAGAGGTTGCAGGAACACTCTAACCTTGGGTAGAAATATAAAGGTAAGAAATATTGAATAATGCAATAGCCAACATCAGTATTATATGCAAGGAAATGAAACAAATCATTTTATGTCAATAATAATAAATAAAAGCAATCCATATAATATTCTAAAAAGGAAGAAAGGATAGAAAAAAGGAAGGAAAGATAGAAAAAGCAAGAAAAGGAGAGAATAAGCAAAGAAGAAGGAACAGAGAGAGAGAGAGAGAAGAAGGAGAGATAAAGAGTAATCAACAAACCACAGCTGATATCAATAAATTCCACTTCACCAATAAATTTTTGTCAGGCCTTCCGTATTACTAATATTTACATATTTGAAATCATG
Source organism: Mandrillus leucophaeus (assembly GCF_000951045.1). NCBI lineage: Eukaryota > Metazoa > Chordata > Mammalia > Primates > Cercopithecidae > Mandrillus > Mandrillus leucophaeus. The sequence continues at coordinate 2,073,941 of NW_012105886.1, forward strand.
TGTTACCTACCTTTATTCTAGAATTCACTCATGCAGATAGAACTGCACTGTATTTAGTGCTTTTATTTGGAAATATGATCAAAGAAAAACATTACTAAAAAATAATGTGTTAGCTTTTTGTTTTGACCAACTATTTAATCATCTGGCAAATTCTATAGAAGGTTTCATGTCCTAAAGTTGCAACCAGACAGAACAGCATCATTAGATCCAGAAGCACAAACTACAGCAGCAGGGCATGTGAGGCGATGGTAGTTGAGTTTCACAATTGAGAAAAGAGATCTTCTTTTTCCCTTGATTTTTCTTCACATACTACAGTTTTCCTATCCTGCCACCTGCCACCCCATGACCCCACCCTGTGTCCATGAGGGTGTGGGGGTGTGTGTGCGCGCGCACGTGTGTGTTTTGAGAAAGTCATCCAGTTCTCCACAGGGATTTGGTATTGATCCCAGAAGAAGGTAGGAGACAGCAAATGTCAGCTACCAAGTTCAGAGAAAAGTTGTGCTTTCACACATATCAGACATTTGTGGACCTGACCCGAACTTCTCTCATGACCTCCACTGAACCAGGTTGTCACCTCTCAGGAGACAGACAGAAGCTTCCCACACCTGAGAGTCACAGTATGTTCTGATTTTTTCCTTTGTTTTTTTTTTTTTTTTTTTTTCCACTTTTTAATTTTACTTAATTGAAAGCACAGACGATGTTGTCCTGGGTCAAATTCCTCAAAAGGTCTGGCTTGTTGGAGTCTTGCCAATGTTACTGCCAAGAATTCTAAGAGCTGTATTTGCTGCTGGAAAAAAACGAAGATGTTAATCCACAAAGCAACTAACGGACACTCCAGGTCAGTCATTCGAAAGTCCTCAGTGCTCTCAGGGTGTGCGCCGTTTCCCCAAAGTCCTAAAACCATGCTGGCAATTGATGGACGTGCATGGAATGCTCCTTCCGAACCCTCAGTCTTATAAGAAACAATGTTTAGTAGGTGATGCTAGCACACCAGGCTCCAGCATTTTATGAAATCTGCTTGCTTCTACACCAAAAACCATAGAAAGTGAACAACTTCACAATTGCTTCAATTTGTAAGAATTAAGACGCTAATTCACCTCAATCTAAAATAAAGCTTCTTCAAATCTGGTCACTCTCACTGCTGCATAACTCCTGCTAGTTGCAGAGTTCTGCACAGCTGCAGCGAGAAATGTGTTTGTTTATGTTCTTATGAGCGATTGGAGTTTGAGGCTTGAAAGGGGGATCTGGGCAGAGTAAGCAGCAGTGAGGCTCTCTTTGAAGCTTCAGGAATAGACAGAGCCTGTGAAGGAGTGTGAAGAGATAGGAGCCAATGGCTCAGGTTGAACCCATCGCATATCCACTCCAGGCAGGAAGAAGGAGGAGGGAGAAACGTGAAGCAGAAGTGGTGGCTTAGCAGGAGCAGTTCGTGTCTCAGAGGCTAAGGGTTGCCCTAAGGCTCCAGCATGGCAGTGCTGCAGACAGGTCAAAAGCATGGCCTGGAAAAGTGATCACTGGCCACTGGGACTAAGGCAAGGTCAGCTTCAGTGGCATGGCAGGCACAGAGATGAATGCAAGAAGGTTAGGGATAAACTGAATGTGAGAGTACAGGAGTGGTATATCACTCTTTGAGATGTTGGGAAGTGAAAAAGAGGAGTAATGTTCCCCAGAAGAGGCAGCAGGGTCAAGCAAGGGGCATGATTTAAAGTGCAAATTATTTGTACAGAAACACATTAAAAATCTATTTGTAGCCAGGATGGGCTCCATATAAAGTGAAAAATAGTTGCATAACTATACATTAAATATTTTAAAATACTTATAAATCATAAAGTATTATGATATGAATACGATAGAAAAAATTAGTGAAGCAAAGGATGCTGCTTTTGAAGTTTCCATACTTCTCTCATTTATCCTTCCAAGGTCCTAGGAAGATCTATTTTTATTTCTATTTTAAGGATGAGGGTAAACAATCTGCCCTGGGGTACAATCAGTTAGTGGTGGGGGTGGGGCCTGTGTCTTCTGATGCTTGCTGGTCCCCTTTTTTCCTTCTATATACTTCAGTAGAAGACAGAATGACTGAAACTTACTTTTGTATCAGTAAGTTTGATCAAAACAGCTGATGTTTTATGTAAACAGATTTTTCTATGAGTAAACCCACAACTGCACATCTTATCTTTATCTGAAGAGTGTTAAACTACCACCAGCAAGCTCAGAATAACTTCCCCTTATTCCAACTGCAAAATTTGTGCCATTCCCCTATCTATCCAACACAAACAAAAGTAGGAAAGAAAGAGTATACCTACTGCCCACTCCAATATTTATCTTCTATGTGACATACATAAAGACAATTAATTTTCAAAGATATCAGTCTTTCCTACACATCTTAAGATTGACATACACATTTCAGGTTTGCCAGCATAATTATATCAACTTTTTTTGTGCCAAAAAAGTAAGATTTTTATAAAGGATAATTAAGCAAGCTAATATAGCAATAAGTGGAATACACAATAAGAATATGTACTAAAATATCTGCTTTATGCAATACAGAACTGGTGTTTCAGGAGATTAACAATTATGATTGCCAGTTCTCTTCTGATTCTATAATACTCCACACAATCTTTTTTAAATTACTTTATTAACCTTTCCTCCTAGCACAGAAGTGCCCGATTATAGATAATATTTCAAAATCATCTGAGGTGTAAGTGTGTTTGATTTGCTCGGTAATTATTTGTCTACTTTATTACATTGGCCAAGCACACAAGTTCCTTTGACCAGCTTTATTTCAAGTCCAGTTAAGAACAGGGTCATATCATTTTGTGGATCACTCCCTTTGGGCCCAATGTACATGAAATTTTCATATTGAAGACAGGGATGGTGCATAGAAACAGTACCTTTTAAACATGGAGAAATAATTTGCTGCCCTGTCATTAAAGGTTTAAGGCCCCAGACTTAATGGGTAGAATGTTGTTCACAAGTGAGAGGAAGGTGTTTACTCCTCGCATGACTGGGACACAGGGCATTTAAGTCTGAGCATGCAAATGTCTATTGATGAAGTCTAAAAGCTTATCGCTCCCATCCCTCTGGAGGCCTTATCCAGGGTCTTTATAATCTGTCCCTCATCATTCATACTGCCCAGGACAATACTTCTATTTTAATCTGGATCATGAATGCATATCTGGCATGTATTTTGACTCACAGAGGACAGAAAGGAATGGGGAGGGGAAAACCACAAGGGGAGATCACAGACCTTCTCCTAGTAACAGGGATCTGGAGAGAAGAAGTAACGTCTGAAAATCACACTGGGTTTTGGAGAGGGAAAGTTTGCCTGTTCCAACTTTACAACTCAGGGGCAAATGAAACTGATACTTATGTGTTCTTAAAGATGAAAATGTAATGAGATGAAACACGGTGCACTGCTTATTCTTTGGGGCCACCACCTGGATAAAAGCACAAAGCCGGAGGACTCTGTTTATTGTCCACAATCAACAAATCCTGAAATTTCCATATGTAGCAGGATTCGAGGGTTCTGTTAGTAATACAGGATATGGCTGGTCAGCTCAGTCACCCATGGAATTACAGTGTCGGGCATGGATGCCAGTATTTTAGACCCAAACCGAGCATAAAAAACACAAAGTAAAATTCAGTGTCAGCACAAAGTTGACAGCGAATGATTATAACAGCTTCGAAGCTTGAAAAAGAGTGTAAATAACTAGGATCCCCTGCGGGCTCACTCAGCCTGCATACATAACAACCGTGATGGACAGCCTCCGTGGTAAAGTCGCGGGAAACGAGACACTGGAAAGATGCAAAAATTCCGCCAGCAAAGAGCCTTAACTGTCACCTTCCTGACTAAATCAGCTACTTTCATATAGGGAGAGAAACAGTGCAATAGGGACGCCTTTGGAAGGCCAATTGCCCTTTGCCTAGGAAGCAGGAATGTTAATTATCAGTTCTTCTGTGGTTATCAAGGTGCTGCAAACCCACCAGCGTTTGCACTTTGCGAACACTCCTCTCTCTGATCTTTAATCCTTAGTGCTTTTAGTCCACAAAAGATTGTTATTCGGCACAACTGTGCTCATTTATAGAATGTAAAAATAAAGGCAAAAAAAAAAAAAAAAGAACTGTCTCCCATCCCCAATTGAACTGTTAACTTCATGGATTGCTTTAACTGGCAATTTAATTTTCTTTTCATTTTATACGCATATGCACGCAAACATGCACACACGCATACCTTCATCAGGCAACGAACGGTTTCAAACCCTGAAAAACAAGTGCATCATGGCATGTGGCCTTCAGCCTGATATGACACATATCAACTTTGTGAGTATAGAGCTTCATCGTCACTTGTACAGTACTTACAGACTCAAAAGAGAAAAGAAAGCAGCTGAGGTCTTCTGCACACACCTAGCTAACACTCCACAGGTTTGTAATTCATTTACAAGATAATTAATCAATTAGCAAATGATTCCTTTCCCCTCTGTTATTTATGCTGAATAAGAATTGCATCTCCAAATGAAATGGCAGACCACTTGTATTGAAACTTTGCCCTTCAAACACATTGGTCTTATTTATCTGAATTGAGCAGATGCTTTGCAATGCCAGCCCATTGTAACTGGACTGTTTGCTATTAGAACCTGAGTAAGATTTAAGCTAAACAGAAGAGCATAAATATGACATCCTATAGACATTCATGATGATCAACTGTGCTGTATCATCGCCAGCCATTGCTACTTATTCACATAGGAAAAGAGGGAGGAAATACACTTGACATTGCTAAAAGGGGAACTATAGTCCCTGGAAGGACAGGTGAAGATGGGGCTTACACAGTTATTGGCTCTAGAGTGCAACTCTGGGGTCTTAAAATGCAACTAAATTGCTAAGATGTATATATCCTGTTTATAGGCTCAACAATTCTTACTTCTTTCAGAGCTCCATATCATACTTGGCACCTCTTTGGAAAAGCAAAGATATCAGGCAGTTTCTTCTTAGGGACCAGGGTGTTTATCAGATCTCCCAGATAACCATCACTAAGGGGAAGGTCTGACAAGGATACAAATCCTATCAGATCACACTCCTATGTGAGACTGGTCAGAAGAAGACATGGCTGTATATATGCATCCCCTTTACATCTCTGCGCCTAGAGTGACTGCACCGTAAAATATGAAAGTTGAACGAGGTGATTTTTTTGGTTCCTGGTACAGCTACATTACTAGGAATCTCTGCATTTTTCTATATTAACAGCACTCTTAGGTGAGATAACAGAAAACTCTTTCACTCTAGGCAGGGGAGGGATCTAAAATATTTCAGAAGAAAAGAGGAAAGTCCCCAGAATTATGCAGACACTTAAGCAGCCAAGTGAGCAGAGTCTGTTTCTGCTGCTGGGTTTTTAAGTCAACAATTATGTATTAAATTACATCTTGTACACAGAACAACAAAGGCATTTTTGGTCCATTTTTACAGGTGAGGAAATGGGTCAGCTATGTAAGACTGAACCTCAGGTGCTCAGATGACAGAAAAATCCCATCACCTATTCCGTTCCTGGGGGACTTCTGGGATGGGCTCAGAGCCTTGTGTAGTCACTTGCCAGGGCTTTAATAATAAAGCAGCTCCAAGGAAAACCTTCCCTGACCCTTTACTCTGTTGAGAAAAGACTTAAGGATAAAAAGCATCTGAATGTTTAAAAAAAAAAAAAAAAAAAAAAAAACCAAGTTAAATGAGAAAATTAGAGAAAGATCATTATAATATGAATGAATATCCCTAAAAACAAACAAATTAAGCCCAAACTTTACTATTCTCTTGTCTTTTTCGAAAACAGAAAAAAAAAAAAAAAAAAGAAAAAGAAAAAAGAAAACAATGGCCAAATGTGTACAGAAGCAAACTCTACTTGTTAGCTATGCTGAGCAAAGCTGGATTTGTTCATGCACAGGAATAGAAAGCACAACAGTGAATCTTGGAGGCATTATTTCTTAGCAAAATTAGCATAACCCAGCACATCAGAGTATTAAAATTTAAAAAGGATTTCAAACTGTCCTAGTATCATCAGCAGAGTCATGTCACAGATTTTTTTTTATTGGTTCGGCAGGCTAGGTGTAATTGTATCAATATTTTAATGCTTGATGCATATTGCCTGTGATACATTGCTTGCATAAATAAAAAGCACCAATATCCAATTGCCAATGAAATAATCACATACTCTAGATCTTTATTATATCATGCATTATTTAATTACAATAATCAGAGTCCTTTGGAAGGTAAAACAAGATTAAAAAGGTTTTGTTTTATTGGATCTATATATTTGATTTAAACTTTACATGTTAGCTTTACATTAAGAATTTATAAGGCATCAGTTCAAATGGTGCTATTATAAGAGTTTATTTCTTTTATAATTAGTACAGTACTCTTAAAGTACTCTGACTATGAGAGATAATATTTCAGTATTTTAATGAGCTTTTTAAGTGTAATTGATGTAACAATCATTGAATTACACATTTCTACCTGAAGAATAATGAAGGAAGCATTTTAATGAGAAATTTAATCATTATTAGCAAATGATCTACTAAACTGCCATTTGCTGACATTTAAAAGCTTAATAGCAGAAAACTGTATTTTCCTACATCTGCATCAACATCGATGGCGATTACTTTTCTATTACTCTGATTTCCCAGGTTAACTTTCTACCGTCACTAATTTATTTATAAATTTAAGAAAACTTTCTTTAACCCACAGTTGTCAGCTCCTTCCAGAAAGTGTGGGGCTTGACACTTAGAGGGATAATTTAAATAAATTAGCCCCTTTTCCAGCCTTCAGCAGTTTTCGGCATAAAAGGGCTCTTTCTTGTGAGTATTCATGCTTGCATCAGCTTGATTTTGATGAATGCCCTGCGAATTCCCTGATAGTACCTCAGACAGAGAGATCTTAGACCGATGTCAACAAGGGTTTTTAAAGCTCCCTCATTTCAAGAACACATCAGCATTCAGAGGCTGATAGACATGAGTAAGAGAGCCTACTATGCAGCTTTTATCGGTTTCTGGGGTTGGGTTTTGCTGCTGGGTTTGGAGGAATCTCTATGCCATGGGAGGAGAGGGTAGAATGGAGACATCACAGTGAAGTCCATAACAACATGTTTTGAGAGTATAAAAAGAACCACAAGATAATACTAGGTAGGCAGGATTTACATAACCCATTGTAGACATGGAGAGTAATGAGGCAAGCTCAGTCTTCTGACTGAGCATTGGATAATGCAACGCTGAAGTCAGTACACAGGCTGGCATAGCCATGATACCTGGAGCAAGGACTAATACATAGGACCTTGCCTGCATTTTCCATGATCTGGCCATAACGTATGGTCATTTATAGGGCTCCTTACATGGAGTGCCAATCCAACGGTGTGCTTTGTATGGTGTGAATTGTCAATCTAGAGGACAGAAAATGGTTTAGATAGAAACACACTATTATGTATCCAACACACAGTGAGATCTTTTTGTTTTTTAAGTTTGAGTTTTGATTTAGCGTTATGGTGTGAGTAGGCAGGAGTGAGGAAAGAGAAAATGTTAGCATGTGACTCACACCCGCCTGCTGAGGGTCCCCTAAAGTCCTTGTCAGTCCAGAGATGCTGGGTTTGGCCCAGGTGCCAATTTCTTCCATCACAGAATTCTCACAGCCCTTTATTTTTTCCTCTCTCTTAAAGACTTTGCCCTTTTTCACTTTGCATGCTCTCAAAAAAATTTTCAGAATTAAAAAAAAATCATGTTTTATGTTCCTCATTACTGCGGGAGCCTGATTCTGTGGCTGCCTCTCCATAGCATATTGCCAACAGCGTGGTAGAGACTCCAGCCCTGACAGTTTGTGCTGGGCATCATGTCTGCGTATGCAATGTCCAGTTGTCCTATTGCATGCAAATAAGCAGATAATCATAAAATTAGTAAATGTCCTGCAAAGGGTTACAGTACTCAAGAAAACATTGACAAAACATCTTTCAAGTGAAGGATAGAGCTGAGAAGTAATAGCTTACTTGGTTTTTGTGGGGTTTTTTGGGTGATAGTGATGCGGCATGTGATTGTTGATATTGTTTACTATGGAGGATACAAACGCCAAAACTCAAAAGAACAAAGTTGACATAAGGTATTGGACTGTATTTCAAAGTTTATTCATAAATCACTTCTGATCCTACACGGAAAAGCAAAATTGCAAGACAGCACTCGTAATGTGGATCTGTTTTTCTCATTACATGATAGTTACCTGTAAAAATGGTTCATGTGTCATATCCAGAAAGGATATAGAGGATGGCACTGAGATTTATATGCGAATATTTGGGTATCATTTGTTTATAAACACAATGTATACTTATAGAGATACAATGTATTTTTTTAATCAATATTGAGTTGTAATTTTGATTTAAATAAGCATTTTTCCCCAGAACCCCAATATCAGAGGGAAATAAAAATGCAACATCAAGAAACACATAAGGGTATGTCTGACTGAAAATATAGAGTATTTTCAGAGCAGTTGGGTCAAGGTTAGCCATCAGAAATGATTACCAAATTAATATTAGAATGATACCATTCTATTGTGGTAGTACAATATAGCTAGGTACCCTGAATTGGTGGTGAGCCACCAAGTTTTTTATAATCATTATGCAGCTTTTTTTTGTTACGACTGAATTATAGTGATACCTGTCCAACAGACAATTTGAAGCTAGTCTCAGAATAAGAAGTACAACTTTCTCCAAGATGGATAAATAAATAAACAGATTATTATTTTTATTGTTGTTATATGCAGCACTAAACCTATGCAAAATAAAAATGGAGTGTATTCTAAAACATGGAAGAACTTTGTCTCCTGAGAGCATAATGAAATGAGCCCAGGACAACACGTAGCCCTACTCACACAGCCACACAGTGATAAAGGCAACCACATGAGTTGTATAATGGTTGTGGATGCAAATTTAATTCCTTCAAGGGTGTCTCCAAATATTCTGGTATTCAAAAGTGTGCCATTAATGCAAAAAGGGCACATAGATGAAAGTAGGAGAAAATTAGAACAAAAATTATTTCAAATGAAACGTGCTATTTGAACAAAAGCATCAGTATTCTTGTAAATATGTAATGATTCTCTTTTTGGTTAATCACCTGAGCTTTATTCCAGTATACTGGAATCTCAAAGACTTGAACTCATCCTGTTAGCAAACCAGGTATAAACAAATGCTACTTTAAAAAATGCACTTCTGAAAGAATCCATCTAAAGGTTGGGGGAGTGTGAGATGAAAACCACTGAGAAGGTTAACAATGCCCCCTCAGGGCAGCGTCCTGTTGCTGCCAACAAAGATGGTCAGGGACAAGTTCTCCCAACAGCTGCTAGGGCCTGATCGCAATTCAGGAGATGCTACCAATCACATAAAAGCTTGTATGGAAGATCAGAAAGCACATTCAATGAAGAGAGTTTCCCCTTCTTTTGCTATCATTCAAGGAATGTTTTTTTTCACCAAAGAATATAAAAGCCCACCCATGCAATCCCAGGTAAATATGAGTCCAATTAAGACTTTGGATCTACTTCATTGGTGCATCATTCCAGCTTTGATAAAACAATTGAAACATATACATATACATCTATTTACTTCCCACACATACACACAAACACACACACACACATACACACACATACACACACACCTTAAATGCATGTGAATTTACTTCTTTTATAGGTAAAAGAACCATGACTCAGATTTTCCTGATTCCTTACTTTTCTTATTCTCTTTATCTGGTTACTGTTCCCTAATTTCTTTCTGGTGAAATTTGCTATCTCTCATTCTTTGCCTTTCCTTGTAGCTTTACCTCACCCTGGCTTCATGTGGCCTTGTGTCAGCTCATCATTCCATTATCCAGAGTGAAGAGATGAGAAGCAATGTGATGGTATGAGGTTGCCTAAAAACAAAATTACTTTCAATTTTATTTCTATCCAGGAGTCATTCTAGGAAATCGAGTAAGCATGTAAAAAATCAAAATTCTTTCCTAGATTTGGCAAACCTCAAAGTTGTGAGAGAACACCCCAGTGCCATCCAGTCCTGAATCTGGGAAAATACAGACATCTCTAAGGACTTGCTCAGCAGGCCCTCCTGCATATAGGCTGTACCATTTCATTGCCACCTGAAATTCATTGTTAGTTAATCATTCCCAAGATAATGCCAGGTAAAGATGCTTGTTTGAACAGTAACAGAAGTTCCAGTTGAGCAAAAAATATGTTCACCTGAGAATTCAGACATATTCATGTATGTTCGAAAGACTGGTGGTGCAAGTTTCTTTCTGGTATATTTACATGAAAAATCGGGGTCCTCCTGGGGAAAAATTGACCTATGGAATAGACAGTTAAAGCAGAGATGCAGCCAGGCATGGTGGCTCGCACCTGTAATCCCAACAGTTTGGGAGGCCAAGGCGTCCAGGTCACCTGAGGTCAGGAGTTTGAGTCCAGACTGACCAACGTGATGAAACCCCGTCTCTACTAAAAATACAAAAAATAAAAATAAATAAATAGCTGGGCATGGTGGCAGGTGCTTGTAATCTCAGCTACTTGGGAGGCTGAGGCAGGAGAATTGCTTGAACCTGGAGGTAGAGGTTGCAGTGAGCCGAGATCACACCATTGCACCCCAGCCTGGGTGATGGAGTGAGACAAAAAAAAAAAAAAGCAGAGATGCACAAGAGCATAATAGAGTGAGGCCGGGACAACAAATGGCTCTACTCACATAATCATATGGTGATAAAGGCAACCACATGAATTGTATGATGGTTGTGGATGCAAATTTAATTCCTTCAAAGGGGCCTCCAAATATGCTGCTATTCAAAAGTGTGCCACTAATGCAAAAAAAGGGCCAATAGATGAAAATAAAAAGAATAATAATTAGTTCAAATGAAAGGTGAGCAATATCAACGCAGAGGGTCCTCTTTTAAGGTGCCCTACTAGACCCCAGTATTACATTGCTATTTACCCAGATGGCCTCCAGTCATTTGGGTATTTTCTGTAGTTCTGTGAATAAATTCTACTTTCTCCTATGTGTTTTCCATAGATTAGCTCAAAAGTTACTTCCTTTGAATCCTGGGGTGGTATGACTGAAAAAGGAGAGTCAGCAAAAACAAAGAAGAGTTTCATAAAACTTCAATGAGTTATTCATAGTCCAACAAGTCAGCAGCAGTGGCAACAATAATAGCCAATGTTCTCAACCCAGAAAACAACCAAATTCCCCTTTGGCAGAAGGCATGAAGCCCAGGTGTGAGTTGGCACCAATTGTCCAGGGAATGCCCTCAAGAGAGAAGGTACTCTTGGTATACATAGTTGTACCCTAGATATTAGACATGGGGAGGATGGACGCCTTTGTCAATGGGCATGAGAAGTGTCATCTTTACAGGTACCATGGAATAGTCACCCTTTTGCAGTGGCAAGAGACATAATAATGGAGAAAAGGAGCAGGAGAAAGGAAAATGAAGACGTGCTCTTCTAAGAGGACTAGTTCAAGAAGCGTAAAGTTAGCTGCTCCCTGGAAATTCCTAGTACCAGACATGTAAGGAAGCCTGAGAAGATCATAGAGCCCTCAGGAAAGCAATCCAGGAAAACAGCCTCAGTGTTTGTTTCTGTAGTTTTGATCTTCCTCTGGACAGTGAAGGCCTGGGAGTCCTGAGTTACATTATCCTGGAAAAGTCACATGCTTGGAAATATGTAGAAACATGACTCCCATAGCCCTGAAGTGAAAACATTCATTATGAACTAAAAAAAGTGCTCATTTCTTTTATCAAACCTGACATCCATTTCAATGTTAACAACCTAAAGCCTTTCAAAACATGGTATGAGGACTCAATACTGTCTTTTGTAATTGCTTAAACTTTTATTAAAAACGTTTGGTCCTAGGCTCTGCGGATCTGTCATACAAAAGTGAGCAACACATTTGAATGGCAAATGATCCTGCGAAATGTCAGGCCCAGGAATAATTTTGGAGCTACAGTTGATTAAAAAATCGACAAAAATAAGTACTGCATAAAAGCAGAAAAACTTCTCATCTAGTTCTCAAAATTTTCTACACGATTTTTGAAGGCTCAGATTTACTTTTTTTCCTTTATCTTTTAGTGCAAAGCCATGGGTCTCCTAAGAAGAACCTATGCCTATTTTTATGGTGTGACTTTTTATTACAGGCGCCTACCATGGAGGTTGTCCAAATACAGCTTTAAACCTAAGTGCTACAGAATGTAGCTGGGATTGCTGGGTGGGTTAATACTATCAAGACAGGCTCCTTAGAAGCTTGTCTTGAATACCCCATTTCTGCTAGAGGCCGCCAATTGATTTTTCCTAGCAAATACAGTGAAGTCACTGAGGTAGAGAAAGCTTCCGGTCCATCAGAATTCATCGAAACAGAAAATTCAAACTTTAGGTCCGAGGTCTTTGTTTCCAACAAGAAGCCCATAAGTGAGCAACAAGAATGTTAACTTGACATTGCGTCCGACCAAGAGGGAGTAAAAGTGACCACATTTAACTTCTGCCTGAAAAAATAAAAAACAGATCATCACAGTGGTTTTCAAGACACTAGATAGCAGGCAACAAAGGACAGTAGTCCCTAAGGGATGTGAAACAAGTGAGGTGAACTCGGCAATTGCCATAAAATACACTTCGAGAATTTCTAGGCTGCAGTACAGGGACGAGGAACCTGGGCAGAGCACAGCCCAATCCTTAGTTGACGAGACTGAGCTGAGAGTATAGGGAGACAAAGGCAGCTGACAGTTCACAAGACAGTGCCAGAGAGAAGAGGGCTGCCCAGAGAAGGGGCCTTGGGAATCTGCAGAGGCCCTCAGAGTACTTAAGCAGAGTAGTTATTAGCATAGGCCTGTGATGAAACTGCCTGAGGCCAGGGAAAGAAGTATCCAAAAGGATTACAGAAAACAGTGCCAGGTGGCCACAGAGGGCTGAGAAGAGTGTTTGTTCCCACCAGCAAGGAAACGTCACAATTCACAGCGCACTGTGAAGAGTACACAGGAGTTTCTTGCCTCACTACTGGGAAACAACTAGTGCTAGACCAAACACTGCTCTGGACTCAATTAAAAACCTTAAAAGTAAGACCTTCCAAAATTAAACCTACAGGTAACTTGGTTGTGTCCCAGAACAAAAGACAAAAATACTTATGTAAATACAAAAATAATCAGCATCCAACAGGGTAAAATCACAGTTCCTGAGATTACCAGACATGTAAAGAATCAAGAAAAGAAAAGAAAAAAGAAAAGAAAGGAGAAAAGAAAAGACAACCAAAACCTTAAGGAGAAGAAAAATCAGTAATTAAAACCAACCCAAAATAGGCACAGATGTTAGTATTAGAAGATGAGGCCATTAGAACAAATATTATAACTCCATTTTATATATTCAAAAAGTTAAGAAAACACATAAAGGATTAAAAAGATCAAAATCAAACTTCCAGAGAACTAACCTGGGTGGGATTAACAGAATATTAGTAATTGTAGAAGAAAAGATCAGTGAATTTGAAGACAGCAATAAAAACCATCCAATACAAAAGAGCAGCCTGAGTGCAGGGGCTCATAATTACAATTCCAACACTTTGGGAGGCCAAGGTGGGAGGATTACTTGAGACCAAGAGTTTAAGAGCAGGCTGGGCAATGCAGCGAGACACCATCTCTACAAAAATAGAAATAAAAAATTAGCCAGGCATGGTGGAGCACACCTAGTCCTAGCTACACAGGAGACTGAGGCAAGAAAATCACTCAAGCCCAGGAGTTCAAAATAGCAGTGAGCTATGACCACACCACTCTAATCCAGCCTGGGTGACAAAGTGAAACCCTCCCTGTCTGTAAACAAAACAAAACAGAAACAAAAACAAAACCAAAAGCAAAAAATAAAAAGAACAAAACAATAATTTTTAAAAACATCAGTGAGCTGAGGGACAGCTTAATGTTGCCTAATATACATGTAATTGATATCCTATAAGGAGAGGATGGAAGTGGAGAAAAAATTTGAAGAAATTATGCCTGAAATGTTTTCAAATTTGATGAAAACTATAAACTCCAAATTCAAGAATCTCAATGAGCTCAAGTACAGGAAACATAAAGAAAAACTACCCCCAATTGATCAAACCCGGTGAGAAAAGAAAGTTTTAAAAGTAGCCAAAGAAAGAGCCACAAAACACACAGAGGAAGACAGATGAGAGTTACAGCATATTCCTCTTCAGAAACAGTGCAAAGGAGAAGCCAGTGGAGCAACACTTTTAAAGTACAGATAGAAAAAAAAAAGTAACTATTAAACTAGAATTCCATACCAGGGAACATATTTTTCTAATGTAAAGATGAAATAAAAATTGGTTTCAGATATATAAAAGCTGAAAAATTCAGGACCAACAGGTTTGCATGACAAGAAATGTTAAGGAAACCTCATCAGGAGAAGAATAAATGACACCAAATGAAAACCTGAGTGTTTAACAAAAGATTGAAGAGCCTTGGAAATAGTAACAAATAGGTAAATAGTTAAGATGTTTTTGTTATGATTTAAATTTCTTTAAAGGATAACTGATTATTTCAACCAAATGATGACAATGTGGTGTGGGATTTATAACACATAATTATATCAGAAAAATGTATGAAGCAATAGCATAAAGAACGAGAGGAAAACACTAGAAGGATACTAATGTAAGGTTCTTATACTCTACCTGACATGGTACGGTAATACTTTATGTAGAATGTGATTAAAGGTATATATTATAAGCCCTAAAACAAACACTAAAAAGAAAGAAAACAAGAGTTATAACTAATAAGCCAATAAAGGAGACAAAAATGTAATAATAAATAATAGTATGTTTGGGTTTGTGTACTCACCCAAACCTCATGTCTAATTGTAATCCCCAATGTTGGAGATTGGCCTGTTAGGAGATGACTGGATCATGAGGGCAGGTTTCCCTTTTGGTGTTGTTCTCCTGACAGTGAGTGAGTTACCACAAGATGTAGTTGTTTAAAAGTGTGTAGCACTTCCCACCTCTCTCTCTTCCTCCTGCCCTGGCCATGTGAAGATGTGCCTGCTTCCCCTTCCCCTTCTGCCATGATTGGAAGTTCCCCGAGGCCTCCCCAGCCATGCTTCCTGTACAGCCTGTGGAACTCTTAGCCAATTAAACCTCTTTTCTTTATAAATTACCCAATATCAGATATTTTTATAGCAGTGTGAAAATGAACACAAATAATCCAAATAATCACCCAGAAAAGTTAAAAAAAAAGAGTTAGAAAAAAGAAATGGAACAAATAGGAAACAGAAAGATAATAGACTTAGTTTTTTCCATACAGGTCAATAATCATATTAAATAAAAATGGTTTAAACACCTTGTGTTAGTCCAATCTCACACTGCTATGAAGAAGTGCCTGAGACTGGGTAATTTGTAAAGGAAAGAGGTTTAATGGACTCACAGTTCCATATGGCTGGGGAAGCCTCAGAAAACTTACAATCATCACAGAGGGGAAGCAGACACATCCTTCTTCACATGGTGGCAGGAGGGAGAGAAGTACAGAGTGAAGTGGGGAAAGACCCTTATAAAACCACTAGATCTCATGAAACCTCACTATCATGAGAATAGCATGAGGAAACTGGCCCCATGATCTAATCACCTCCCATGAGGTACCACCCTCAACATGTGGGGATTACAATTCAAGACGAGATTTTGGGTGGGGACACAGCCAAACCATATAATTCCACCCCTGGCCTCTCCCAAATCAGGTTCTCACATTTCAAAACACAATCATGCCTTACCAACAGTCCCTCAAAGTCTTGACTCATTCTGAAATTAACCCCAAAGTCCAAATCCAAAGTCTCATTTGGACAAGGCAAATCTATTCTGCCTATGACCCTGTAAAATCAAAAGCAAGTTCGCTACTTCCTAGATATAATGAAGGTACAGGCATTGAGTAAATACACCCACTTAAAATTGGAAACATTGGCCAAAACAAAGGTGCTACAGGACCGATGCAAGTTCAAAACCCAGCAGGATAGTCATTAAGTCTCAAAGTTACAAAACGATCTTCTTTGACTCTGTGTCTCACATCCAGGTCATGCTGATGCACTAGTGGGCTCCCATGGCCTCGGGCAACTCCGCCCCTGGGGCTTTGCAGGGTACAGTCCCCCTCTCAGCTGCTTTCATGGGCTGGCACTGAGTGTCTGCGGCTTTTCCAGGCACATGGTGCAAGCTGTCAGTGGATCTACCATTCTGGGGTCTGGAGGATGGTGGCTCTTTTCTCACAGCTCCACTAGGCAGTACCCCAGTGGGGATTCTGTGTGGGGCTCTGACCCCACATTTCCCTTCCTCACTGCCCTAACAGAGGTTCTCTATGCGGGCTCCGCCCCTGTAGCAAACTTCTGCCTGGATATCCAGGTGTTTCCATACATCCTCTGAAATCTAGGCAAAGGTTCCCAAACTTCAATTCTTGACTTCTGTGCACCCATAGGCCCAACACCACATGTAAGCCACCTAGGCTTGGGGCACTCCCTGAGACAACAGTCTGAGCTTCTTTTAGCCACACATTAGCTTATTTAAGCCACACATTAGCTTCTTTTAGCCACAGCTGGAATGCAAGGCACCAAGTCCCAAGACTGCACAAAGCAGCAAGGCAGCGGACTCAGCCCATGAAATCATTTTTTTCCTGTTAGGCCTCTGGGCTTCTGATGGGAAGGGCTGCTGTGAAGCCCTCTGACATGCCCTGGAGACATTTTCCCCATTGTCTTTGCAATTAACATTTGGCTCCTCTGTACTTATACAAATTTCTGCAGCCAGCTTGAATTTCTCCTCGGAAAATGGGTTTTTCTTTTCTACCACATTTTCAGGCTGCATATTTTCCAAATTTTTATGCTCTTTTGCCTCTTGAATGCTTTGGTGCTTACAAATTTCTTCTGCTGGATACCCTAAATCATCTCTCTCAAGTTCAAAGTTCTACAGATCTCTAGGGCAGGGGTAAAATGCTGCCAGCCTCTTTGCTAAAGTGTAGCAAGAGTCACCTTTGTTCTAGTTCCCAAGAAGTTTCTCAGCTCTGTCTGAGACCACCACAGCCTGGACTTTATTGTTCATATCACTATCAGCATTTTGGTCAAAGCCATTCAACAAGTCTCTAGGAAGTTCCAAACTTTCTCACATTTTCCTGTCTTCTTCTGAGGCCTCTAAACTCTTCCAACCTGTGTCTGTTACCCAGTTCCAAAGTTGCTTCCACATTTTTGGGTTTTTTTTTTTTTTTTTTTTTT
>NW_012105886.1:2095055-2097264 GCF_000951045.1 Mandrillus leucophaeus
TTTATAGTATTCTCTGATGGTAGTTTATATTTCTGTAGGGTAGGTGGTGATATCCCCTTTATCA
This sequence comes from Mandrillus leucophaeus, assembly GCF_000951045.1. Classification (NCBI taxonomy): domain Eukaryota; kingdom Metazoa; phylum Chordata; class Mammalia; order Primates; family Cercopithecidae; genus Mandrillus; species Mandrillus leucophaeus. The sequence goes on from NW_012105886.1 coordinate 2,095,120, forward strand.
TTTTTTATTGCGTCTATTTGATTCCTCTCTCTTTTCTTCTTTATTACTCTTGCTAGTGGTCTATCAATTTTGTTGATCTTTTAAAAAAACCAGCTCCTGGTTTCATTGATTTTTTTGAGGGTTTTTTGTGTTTCTATCTCTTTCAGTTCTGCTCTAATCTTAGTTATTTCTTGCCTGTCTCTTATACACATCTTCCTGAGTAGTAGGGACTACAGGCGTCTGCCACCACACCTGGCTAATTTTTTGTACTTTTAGTAGAGACAGGGTTTCACCATGTTAGCTAGGATGTTCTCAATCGCCTGACCTCGTGATCTACCTGCATTGGCCTCCCAAAGTGCTGGAATTGCAGGTGTGAGCCACCATACCCAGCCATTTTTGGGTATCTTTACAGCAGTGCTCCACTCTCTGAAGTACCAGCTTACTCTATTAGTATGTTCCCACACTGCTATGAAGAAAATATTTAAGACTGGTAATTTATAAAGGAAAGATTTTTTTTTTTAATTATACTTTAAGTTCTAGGGTACATGTGCACAATGTGCAGGATTGTTACATATGTATACATGTGCCATGTTGGTGTGCTGCACCATTAACTTGTCATTTACATTAGGTATATCTCCTAATGCTATCCCTTCCCCATTCGCCCTCCCCACAATAGGATCCGGTGTGTGATGATCCCTTTCCTGTGTCCAAGTGATGTCATTTTTCAATTCCCACCTATAAGTAAGAACATGTGGTATTTGGTTTTGTGTTCTTGCAATAGTTTGCTGAGAATGATGGTTTCCAGCTTCATCCATGTCCCTACAAAGGACACAAACTCATCCTTTTTTATGGCTGCATGGTATTCCATGGTGTATATGTGCCACATTTTCTTAATCCAGTCTGTCACTGATGGACATTTGGGTTGATTCCAAGTCTTTACTGTTGTGAATAGTGTCGCAATAAACATACGTGTGCATGTGTCTTTATAGCAGCATGACTTATAATCCTTTGGGTATATACCCAGTAATGGGATGGCTAGGTCAAATGGTATTTCTAGTTCTAGATCCTTGAGGAATCGCCACACTGTTTTCCACAATGGTTGAACTAGTTTACAGTCCCACCAACAGCATAAAAGTGTTCCTATTTCTCCACATCCTCTCCAGCACCTGTTGTTTCCTGATTTTTTAAAGACTGCCATTCTAACTGGTGTGAGGTGGTATCTCATTGTGGTTTTGATTTGCATTTCTTTGATGGTGAGTGATAATGAGCAATTTTTCATGTGTCTGTTGGTTGTATGAATGTCTTCTTTTGAGAAGTATCTGTTCATATCCTTTGCCCACTTTTTGATGGGGTTGTTTATTTTTTCTTTTGATGGGGTTGTAAATTTGATTGAGTTCATTATAGGTTCTGGATATTAGCCCTTTGTCAGATGAGTAGATTGCAAAAATTTTCTCTCATTCTGTAGATTGCCTGTTCACTCTGATGGTAGTTTGTTTTGCTGTGCAAAAGCTCTTTAGTTTAATTAGATCCCATTTGTCAATTTTGGCTTTTGTTGCCGTTGCTTTTGGTGTTTTAGATGTGAAGTCCTTGCCCATGACTATGTCCTGAATGGTATTACCTAGGTTTTCTTCTAGGGTTTTTATGGTTTTAGGTCTAACATTAAGTCTCTAATCCATCTTGAATTAATTTTCATATAAGGAGTAAGGAAAGGATCCAGTTTCAGCTTTCTACTTATGGCTAGCCAATTTTCCCAGCACTTATGGCTAGCCAATTTCCCCATTTATTAAACAGGGAAACCTTTCCCCATTTCTTGTTTTTCTCAGGTTTGTCAAAGATCAGATGGCTGTAGATGTGTGGTATTATTTTTCAGGGCTCTGTTCTGTTCCATTGGTCTATATCTCTGGTTTGGTACCAGTACCATGCTCTTTTGGTTACTGTAGCCTTGTAGTATAGTTTGAAGTCAGGTAGTGTGATGCCTCCAGCTTTGTTCTTTTGGCTTAGGACTGTCTTGGCAAAGCAGGGTCTTTTTTGGTTCCATATGAACTTTAAAGCAGTTTTTCCAATTCTGTGAAGAAACTCATTGGTAGCTTATTGGGGATGGCATTGAATCTATAAATACCTTGGGCAGTATGGCCATTTTCACAATATTGATTCTTCCTATCCATG
>NW_012105886.1:2097314-2199238 GCF_000951045.1 Mandrillus leucophaeus
TTTTCTGCACTGCTTTTTCCCCATCTTTGTGGTTTTGTCTGCCTTTGGTCTTTGATGATGGTGACGTACTGATGGGGTTTTGGTGTGGGTGTCCTTTCTGTGTGTTAGTTTTCCTTCTAACCATCAGGACCCTCAGCTGTAGGTCTGTTGGAGTTTGCTTGAGGTCCACTCCAGACCCTGTTTGCCTGGGTATCAGCAGTGGAGGCTGTAGAAGATAGAATACTGCTGAACAGCGAGTGTTGCTGTCTGATTCTTGCTCTGGAAGCTTCATCTCAGGGGTGTACCCTGCCGTGTGAGGTGTGAGGTGTCTGCACCTAGTGGGGGATGTCTCCCAGTTAGGCTACTCAGGCATCAGGGACCCACTTGAACATGCAGTCTGTCCATTCTCAGATCTCAACCTCCATGCTGGGAGCTCCACTGCTCTCTTCAAAGCTGTCAGACAAGGGCATTTACCTCTGTCAAGGTTTCTGCTGCTTTTTGTTTAGCTATACCTTGTCCCCAGAGAAGTCTACAGAGGCAGGCCGGCCTCCTTGAGCTGTGGTGGGCTCCACCCAATTCGAGCTTCCTGGCGGCTTTGTTTACCTACTTAAGCCTCAGCAATGGTTGGCACCCCTCCTCCAGCCTCGCTGCTGCCTTGCAGTTAGATCTCAGACTGCTGTGCTAGCAATGAGGGAGGCTCCGTGGGCATGGGGCCCTCTGGGCCAGGTGTGGGATATAATCTCCTGGTGTGCCGTTTGCTAAGACCCTTGGTAAAGCACAGTATTAGGGTGGGAGCTACCCAATTTTCCAGGTGTTGTGTGTCTCACTTTCCTTTGGCTAGGAAAAGGAATTCCCTTCCCCCTTGCGCTTCCCAGGTGAGGCGTTGCCTCGCCCTGCTTCAGCTCTTACTGGTCGGGCTGCACCCATGGACCAGCACCAACTGTCTGACATGCCCCAGTGAGATGAACCCAGTACCTCAGTTGAAAATGCAGAAATCACCCATCTTCTGTGTCACTCACACTGGGAGCTGGAGGCTGGAACTGTTCCTATTTGGCCATCTTGGGCACCTCAGAAATATTTTTACTTGACTCATGGCTCCACATGGCTACGGAGTCCTCAGGAAACTTACAATAATGGCAAGAGGGAAAGCAGATACATCCCTCTTCACATGGTGGCAGGAGAGCGAAGTGCAGAGTGAAGTGCGGAAGAGCCCCTTATAAAATCATCAGATCTTGTGAGAACTCCACTCACTATAATGAAAACAGCAATGGGGGAACCACCCCCACGATCTAATCACCTTCCATGAGGCCCGTTGCCCCAGCATGTGGGGATTACAATTCAGATTACAATTCAAGATGATATTTTGGGTGGGGACACAGCCAAACCATATCACACCCCAATTAACAAGCAAAAATTGTCAAACAATAATTTTAAAAATGAATGGCCTATACACCATTTACAAGAAGCATATTTTATATATAAAGAAACAAATACTTTAAAAGTATAGAAAAAGATGTTCCATTCTAATGATAACCAAAAGAAAGCTGGAGTGACTACATTAATACCAGACAATGTACACACCAAGGGAAAGACTATGAGCTAACTGAGCAGTGGACAAGAAGGTAATTTCATAATGATAAAAGGATCGGTACATAAAAATTCTAAATGTGTATATATGTAATAAAATATCTTCAAAATATACATGGAGCAAAACTGAGAGCTACATGGAGAAATAGACAAATTTATAAATTTAATCTAGAAATCTAATATCTCTTTCTTAATAATTGATAGAAAAAAAACGGTTAGGACATAGAGATTTTACAATGGTATCAACCAAATTAACTTAATCGATACATATATATAGAACACTCCATCCTACAACCATTAGAAAATACATTCTCTCTTGAGCCCTGGAGGTTGAAGCTGCAGTGAGTCATGATCACCCCACTGTACTTCAGCCTGGGTGACAGAATGAGACCCTGTCTCAAAAAAGTCTACTTTGCAAATGTGCTACAAACACCAAGATAGGCTATCTTCAGAGCCATAAAAATATGTCTCCATAAATTTAAAAGAATTCAAGTCTTAAAAAATACCTTTTCTAACTTCAAAGGAAGTTAAGTAGGAAATCAAAAGAAAGAATTTCCCAAATATTTAGAAATTTTAACACATTTCTAACTAAACCATAGGTTAAAGAAGAAATCAAAAGGGAAAGTAGAAAGTAATTTGAACTGAATGGAAATGAAAACACAGTGTGTCAAAATTTGTGAATTCCAGTAAAGCAGTACTGGGGGTTGGGGAGGGAATTTATAACAGAAAATGCATATATAAGAAAAGAAGAAAGGTCTTAAATCAATAAACTCAGCTTTTACCATAAGAAACAAAAGCAACAACCACACACAGAAAAAGGTAATTTAAAGTAAAGAGAAGAAAAGGAATAATAACTATCAGAGAAGAAATCTGTGAAATAGAAAATAGAAATATGATTTTAAAAAATCAATAAAACCAGAATCAGATTCTTTGAAAAAAAATCAATAAAATTGGTAAACTTACAGCCAGATTAATTCGCAAAAAGGGAGAGGAGATATAAATTACCAAATTCAGGAAAGACAGAGGTGACATCATTACAATTTTCAGAACATTTAAAGGATAAGGGAATACTATATACAACCTTATGTCGATAAATTCAACATCTTAGATGAAATGAAAAAATTTCATGAAGTAACAAACTACCAACAGTCACTCAAGAAGAAATAGATAATTTGAGTAGCCCTATTACATATTTTTATTTATTTTAAAGTTTAAAACTTTCCCAGAAAGAAAACTCTAAAATCAAATGACTTGACTGGTGAATTCTTCCAAACATATAAGAAAATAATAATAGTGCCAATTTCACATAAATTATTTTATAAAATCAGAGAAGAAGGAATAATTCCCACTTCATTCTATGAAACCAGCATTAGTCTAAAAGCAAAATAAAAAATAGGCATTACAAAAAAACTACTGATCAAATCCTTCATGGACATAAATGTAAGCATTTTCAAAAACATTTTAGAAAATACAATTTTGGCATGAACAGATTTTGCTTGAAAACCCAAATATATCAAAGTTAATGAGACCACAGAGAGTGGGGGGCTATATCATGTTGTCAACTCCTTCAGTAAAAAGTTTCCTATTTTCACAGAGCCAAAAAAGCAAATGTTCTCCTTATTCACTAACTTGACTAGGATTTGAAGGTATAGAGTATTGTTTAGATAACAAATTCTGGAGTCACAGATGCCTGGGATTGAATTTTAGCTCTATCTCTTACTAGCTTTATAACTTGGGAACATTACTTATCTTCCCTGTGCTTCAATTTTATCAGCCATAAAATAGAGATGAGAATATATCTTCCCCATAGGCTTGTTACAAGGATTAAACAAGTTAATACTTGTAAAATGTTTACAACAACTGAATGGCTGGGATGTAGTAGGTGCTCACTTAGTCTGACAGGGAGCAGCTGTGGTGAGAGGAGTAATCATATCATGCGAAGAGCCATAAAAGATACCCCTGAACTCAGTACTAAAGAATGTGCTTGGTAAACACATCAGGGAGAAAGCAAGGAAATGAACATACCACATAAAGTGACCAGCATAAATAAGCACTTAGCAGCTATAAAGGTTATTGGCATTTTCCAGAAACTGAGTAAGCTAATAAGTATTGAGTATAGAATACATTTTTTTGGAATGTGGGGAAGAGGGAGTATGAGGGACGGGCACACCTATAGGAGGCATAAAAGCTGGAAACTAAGAACAGATAATGTAGAGCCTTGTGTTCCATGTTAAAGCAGTGCAATTTTATCCCAGTCAATGTAGGAAACCATCAAAGAATTTAACACAAGAATGTGTCATAGCCAGGTCTGTATTTTTAAAGATAATTTTGGTAAAACTAAGGAAAATAGATACAAAAGAAGGAAGCTAAAGGCCAGGGGACTGGCTAAGAACTGATGACTGTATTCGTTTACCTACTGCTGCTGTAACAAACTCCCACAAATTTCGTGGCTTAAGACAGCACAAATTTATTAGTTTTCAGTTCTGCAGGTTAGAAGTCTGACACAGGTCTCACTGGACTCAAATCAAGGTGTTGGCAGGGCTACCTTTCTTCTAGAGGCTGTTGGGAGAATCCATTTCCTTGTCCTTTATTTATGACCACATTCTCCATCTTTAAAGCCAGCAACACTGGGTCAAGTCCTTCTTAAGTCAAATCATTCTCACTCCTCTTCTGTCCCCCTCTTCTACTCTTAAAGATCCCTGTCATTAAATTGGACCCACTGCCATAATCCATGATAATCTCCCTAAAGTCAGTTGATTAGCAACCTTAAACCCATCTGCAATCTTAATTCCCCTTTGACATATAATGTAACATATTCACAGGCTCTGGGGACTAGGACCTGGACACCTTTGTGAGGTCATTATTCTTACCTCAGAAGCTATTATAAAACCTCAAGTAAGAGATAATAAGGGCCTGAATCAAGGTGGTGACACTGGAAATAGGAAGGGACATACAAGAGAGTGCTTTTAGATGCTTAATTAAAGGATATCAGCTGGGTGCAATGGCTCATGCCTGTAATCCCAGCACTTGGGGAGGTGAGGAAGGAAGATTACTTGAATCCAGAAATTTGAGGCAGCAGTGAGCTATGATCATGCCACTGCACTACAGACTGGGTCACAGAGCAAGATCCTGACTCAAAAACAAATAATAAAAATATAGAAGAATATAGTGATTCATTTGGATGGCTTTAGAGTGTATAGAAAACATGAGGAAGAATAGGAAATTAAGGATGTCTCCTACTTAAATTTGAACAGCTTGATGAAATATGATGCCACTAACTTATGAGTTGAATGTCTACTATGTAAACATAAAGTTCTCTTAGAATATTACGGGTGAGATGCCCAAAAGGTTGTTGGAAATTCGGTCTGAAGTTCAGGAAAGCAGTGATGCTGATAACTAAGATTTGAGCATTTTCAAGTAATTTAATATCTCCAACAGAGTAGCTTGCTGTAAGTTACCAAGCACATTAAAGACAAACACACACATGCCCACTGAATATTCAGCAGCTCTTGTTGGTGCTAGCTAACATTTAACATGAGAAAATAAGACATATTCAAAAAATAAAATGTAAATGATCAATCATATCTGCAGCTGATCTTCACTGGTAGCTCTTAAGAAGAGCAAAGACAAGTCTAATGGTGAATCCCTACAGAGGTGGGATCCCCAAGCCCAAGGAATGTGGAAATGTTGATGAGCATATATTCTGCCCTAAACAAAAATGGGACACTGAATGCAACCCGTGACTTTCCAGCCCCATGTTTGCATGTGCTATAGTTTGAATATGCTATGGTTTTGTGTCCCTCCAAAATCGCTGTTGAAACTTAATCCCCAATGCAACAGTATTAAGAGATGAGGCCTTTAGGAGGTGATTAGGTCATGAGGGCTCCTCCCTTGTGAATGGGATTAAGGGCTTTATTAAAGAGGCTTCACAGAGTATTTGGTCCCTTTTTACCCCTCTGTTCTACCATATGAGGATGCAGTGCTTAAAGTGCCATCTTGGAAGCAGAGAGTAGCCCTCACCAGAAACCAAACTTGCCAGAACCTTGGATCTTGGACTTCCCAGACCCCAGAACTGTGAGAAAATAAATGTTTCTGGGTATTTATAAAATACCCAGCCTTAGGGTATTTTATAGCAGCACAAATGGACAAAGACATCATGTTTTGTCTCTCACAGGAACACCTATGGAAATACATATTTATCCCAGTAGAAACCAGGTTTCTATTCAAAATATAGGGAGGATCTCCCCATTTGTGAGACGCTCCAACTATATATCTATATCAATCTTAAAAAGGCATTGTTTAATTCACTAGTGCTGAAAAACTAAGTGGTATAACGATGTTAATATGCCTACAAAAGATGGCAATTTAAAAACATTTTCTTATAGAAAGACAAGACCTGAGGTATTATACAGGTCTATTAATTCCCAGCAATGCAAATGATGCACAGTCTAAACCAGGAGTAATAAAATGCCCTGCAACAACAACAAAAAAAACCTGAGAATTCCATATATATGCCTAGGGGGAGGGTAGGTGGGAAGGCAGGGTGGAAATGTCCATTTAAATATAGAACCTTGATTAATTTTCTTCTATAGAGGAACCATAATAACCAAAAACAAGCTCACGGATGTAGTGGTGGTGACATATGAGTTGGAACATGTGGCATGTACAAAGGTGAGTAATAAAAGCCAAGCAAACGAGCAAAAATATATCAAAAGTGACTAAAATTATGTGTTTTCATTGTTAAGAGATGTAGTGAAATTCTCATCTGGTGAATTCCAATTCAGCATTTCCTTGATATATCTTTTATAATTTTCACTCTAATTATAATGAAAATCATTTTTCAATGTAATTTTGCAATAAAAACGTTTCTTTATTTCTCATTACGTAAGAACATGATCTTGTACAGTTACTGAGCAGGCTTACAATGTGCACACTGTATCTTCTCTTTCTTACCATTTAATCTCTTCATAGTCTACAGATGTCAAGAGGTTCAGATTAAGCTTGTTAAAGATCTGCTTCACTCGAACTCACTGATGATTATTTATTTAGCAGTTTTATGTAACCCTGTCATTGATAAGCACTCTATTAATTTGCCGAGGGACAAATCAACACTAGTTATTTTTCTACCGGCTATTAGACTCGGTGCTGCTGTTTGTTACAAACCACTTGCCAGTTAATTATAAATTATGGGTCCTCTTTGCCTATATTAATTGATATCTCCTCTGCCTTTGTAATACTAGACAAATAAATTGAAGGCAAGATTTATTAGGCAGTGTATGTCTTGTGTCTCTTGATTAGTATTCTTTACTTTTTTAACATTTATACTTGTTTATACAGATTTGACAGACCAATGCATAAGAGAAATGATCTTTAAGGTGTTTTGTAGTGAAAAAAGAAAGAGAGAGAGAGAGGAAAGATAGAAAGAGACTTAACAGGCTTCCTACAAATTTATTTCAAATGACCCACAATTCATTGTAAGCAATTCCTAAAAATACCTTTTGACTTTGTGCTACGGACTGGTGATGGCAGCCTCCCAATTATGCAAAAGCTAATATTCAAGTGGTTTTAAAGTCTATGCATCCAGTTTCTATATGATAAATAAATATGATATGTATATAACAAAACCTATATCACATAAAACAAGCAATAGTTAAATGTCTTTTCTTTGCCTTATTGCTGATTTGCATCCAATTACATGTTCTTTTGCATACATATAGAGCCCTTTTTTCCTTTTGTCACTTAAACAATCTGTAGATGTAACACACAGTGACAAAACAATAAACTATAGCCATTTTAAATTTTCAGAAGCGTATGTTATAGATGGCACTTGCCATAGGACATGAACCTTTCCATTTGCAGTCCACAGAGAAGCAGGAATCAGAATTTAGGCCAGGTAGAAATAAAAAAATATTTTACAAAAGAAAGTCTTAATTCGTTTGCTCCCTGGACAGTCTCAAACATTGAAGAATTGCAAATTTAATGGGAAGGTTTACCCCAGAGGGTCATTGTACTATATTCTGATTTCAAAGGGCGTCAGGACCTAGCTATCTGCCAAAAGATCTGGGTCTCTGAAATCCTAATTTTGTACATAATTTCTCCATTTAATTGACAGTTTTGACCCAAGTTGCTTTTGTGGTATCTTGGATTCTGAGTAATTCCCCATCTGACATAAATCCAGCAAATGGACAGCAAGCCCATTGGGGTAGGCTGGATGTTTTTCCATTAGTTCTCACGGGAAAACAGAAACATATTGGTCAAGCATATCTATTCCTATTTTCAGTTCACATATAATTGAATCTCTTCTCCAACATTTTCATGTTTGAAGATTTAAAGACTCTCCAATTAGAATTTAGAGAAAGCCTTTAGAGTAAAATTAGCTAGCTCATTCAGAAAACATGCACTCTGCTAATGCGCTGGGAAACTGACCTTGAGCCACTTTTTAATAATGAGATTCCAAGGATCATCTTTTCCTATGTACTATGCTACCTTTTGTTGGCTGTTTCTGGGCATACCTTCCAATGGATGTCATGAGCGATAGAATTTCCTGATAGCCTTGATTCATTTGATTATTCAGAAAACATGCTACTAATCATTCTTCACCAATTTGTTATATTATCTGTAGATCTTCCCTCTTACTCTTCCTACCATTTACTATTTCACCACTCAAAACCTCTGTCCCCCATGGCTAAATAACATTGGAGAGAAGTAAGATTTAAGTTACTATTTACAACTCAAAACTAATGTGATTAGCAGGGGATTGGAGTTGACTCTAACCTCTCAAATACATCATTTTTGATTATTCACATTTTAGAAATTCACATTGCATTTGAACCCAATTACGTAGTTAATCTGCTAGTTGCTAAATTACACTGTACATTTTTTAATGCCTCATACTATTTTACCCTAACCCAGTAGCTTTCAAATGAGGACAGTTTTACTCCCCAGGGAACATTGGGCAATATCCCCAGATGTTTGTCATGTTACAAATGGGGCAGGGGAATGAACTGCTACTAGCATCTAGTGAGTAGAGGATGGAGATAATACTAAACACCCTACAATGCACAGGACAGCCCTCCAATAACAAAGAATTATGGGTCCCAAATGTCTACCGTGATGAGTCTGAGAAACCTTGCTACAACCCCTCAAAATAAAGACTAACTTTCTTCCTTGAAGTGGCATCAGTAAGTAGAACAAGAGCTCTAGGGCAGAAAAATTAGAAACCTAATCATGACTATGTTGTCTAGTATTTGGTGACCCACGGAGCTTGTCATATGTGTTCATTAATATAGAGGCTAACTTGAACTGCTCAGAGAAAATGTGTACACTTGGGGACTGAAATGAACCTTCTGTAAAGCTTGCTGTGTATTACCTCATGAAAACATTATTAGAAATGCATTCAAGGAATATAATTCAATTCTATTCAACTCAAGATTGAATTAAAACTTCTGGGTTGGTCAATGCAGGGCAAACTATAAGTTAGACATGTCACTGAGGGAACTTGCTCATGGGGCAATAGGCAGAAGAGGAAGCACGGATGGTTAAAAGGACAACAAGTAGATTTTAGTGTACCTGTGACAATAAGAAGAGTTACTAACCTGAGATTATGAATCTTTTCATTCAACAATTGTTTACTGACATCCAGTGGGTATATATAATATTTGTCTTCCAACTGCTATCTTACTATCACTAAAGTATTTTTAATATATAATTACAATGATATATATGTAAGATATGTAAATCCACATATTCAATATTAAACATAATTTCTCATTTTTAAATATAAATAGATGTTCTATTATTATCAAATATCATATAATGTCATCATATTATGGAATATGAAATTTTCATACCTTCAATGTGCAACCTCACGTTGGAAACTGCTGCACAAGGAGATATAAATTTAATTCTTAATTAAATTTGCACATCCACCACTAGATGATACGCTTCTTGAGGACAGCAATGTTATCTTTTTTTTCTTTTTCTTTATATTGCTAGCGCTCAGAACAAAATGGGAACTTAATACGTTTTGTTTAATGAACAAATGTTGGCCTGTAATGAGCTGATGATCCAGTAAGAGGAAATACAATAGGTGCGTACATAACTATGCTAAATGGCAGAATTATAATGTGGCTTAAAAAAAAAAAAAAAAAAGCAAATTTGCCTCTCTTATAAATTTTCTGGAGATACACACCAAAGCTTGGCCAGGCCAAGGACCCCACAAATATTCCTTTTATCATTTCTCATTCTTAGGTGGTCTTGGGTTATGACCACATTTCTTCTTGCATAAGAGTGCTGAATTAAGCTTTATAAGGCCCCTTAAGTTGCTTCCATATTATATATAAAGCTAATGTGGGACCCTACTGTATTTCTAGATCCCTTGAGGATTGAGATGAAACCAGCCAACATCATCCAATTAGGAAACACTTCAACCCTCTCCCTCCGAAATGAGTTTAATTCTCTGTTTAAGACAGGTTAGCTGGGCGCGGTGGCTCAAGTCTGTAATCTCAGCACTTCGGGAGGCCGAGACGGGCGGATCACGAGGTCAGAAGTTCGAGACCATCCTGGCTAACACGGTGAAACCCTGTCTCTACTAAAAAATACAAAAAGCTAGCCGGGCAAGGTGGCTGGCGCCTGTAGTCCCAGCTACTCGGGAGGCTGAGGCAGGAGAATGGCCTAAACCCGGGAGGCGGAGCTTGCAGTGAGCCGAGATCCAGCCACTGCACTCCAGCTGGGCGACAGGCGAGACTCCATCTCAAAAAAAAAAAAAAAAAAAAAAAAAAAAAAAAAAAGACAGGTAAAGTTCTTTGTCTTTTTTCCTCTTAAACTAATAACTTTCAAGTCAGTCTGTAACTATGATTAACATATCACATGACACACACTGCCAACATTTTGACCACCATTTTAGCACTTTATTTGGAAAAACTCTGTGTGTCCTTTGGCACTGTTTTGTTTGTTGGAATTTATAAACAAGTAGACAAGGCTGGAAGGTGAGTATGATCTCATGTTAGATGACCAAAGAATTTTCTGCACAGTAATAAAATAGTCCTCACCACCCCACCCCTGCAACAGAATAATTTTAATGACTTATACATTGGTTTCATCCTCAAATGTTTTTGTAATATGTAATCTCCATACACAATGTTAATATTAAAGGGAATTTGAGTAATACTTGAATAATTACTCTTGTATTAACTGAAAATGAGTTAATGGAATAACGCTTTACTAATGCAGGCATTAGCTTTTTCACCTTGGAGGACCAAGCTCATTCTATGCCACATTCCCTTGTTGATTTAGTTTTGTAACATTCACTGAGCACCTACCTATGTTCATTCAGTTGAGATTCCTTAAATTCTGCCATTCATAGGGAAAATCACTTCCTAAAGGTATCTGAACGCACAAGTATTGTCCAGCCAAGGAGATTTCAGATAAACTCTCTCTCCTTATGGATAGTTTGCTGAATAGGTCTATCTACATAAAACTGTCAAATTGCCTCACCAAAAATTAGCTGGGGAAGATCTGGTTATTTATTTCACACACATTTACATGAATTAAATGCATATCATATAACACATTGCATATAATAACCCTATAGAGGAGATATTATTATCTCTGCCTTAAATGTGAGGAAAGTAAGAAATGAGAGGTTAAACATCTTGCCATAGTAGGTCACACGGTATACGAAGTAGCAGGTATTCTAAGAAGCAGAATCTGCATTTATTTAGAGGTAAACATAACACTAAATTCATTATTACATAAAAAATCAGTCCACTTTAAAAGCCACTGTACATCTGATGTGACTTTAGGGTTTGATTGCAGAATTCTCTGCAATAGGGTTGTTTGGGATGTAATTAACATGACAAACGAGAGAAAGACACAAGTTTAGCAAAAAGCTCACTTTGAGTGGATAAATTTCTCTTCTTCCTTTTTTTAAATGAGAAAGGCTGGATAAAAGGCACATGAAATAACTGCTGACTGAGTGGAGCTCTTGAGCTAAGGACTTGTGCTGTGAAAATTCTACTTTGTCTAGCAAACACTATCAAACAGAAACCTTGAAAAGGGAACATTTATGTTTCTCATTTTCTTAAAAAAAAAATCAGCTCTAACCTCATGACTTCCCTGACAATGCTAAAAGTCACAGGTGGTAGGAGGAATATAGAAGCTAGAAGCAAGGCTTCTACTCCTTGAACAGTCTCTCATTCCCAGCATCTTAGTTTAGCTATGGATGCTGAGTGAATGCACAGACAACACAAACTGAGGCGTCTTTAGGCAGTCCGTTCAGATGAGTAACTCAAATCCTCTGCACAAGCCCCTCCCAGGGTAAAAGTCAGGAATTTCAGATTGCAATCCCCTAAAACAAAGCCAGACAGAACAAGTGACTACATACAAATACCATGATTTTTCAATCACGGTCGTATCTAAATGAAAAAGTCAAACACAGTGATTAGTATTAATATGATTTGAACAGAATCGTCATTCCAATTGCTCCAAAGATGCCGTGGTTTAGTGGTGGTTTTGCGGTGGGCTTTGGAGTAGAACCGAACATTCTTCAAATGGTAACTCTGCAATCTACTGCCATGTAGATTATTTTACCCCTCAGAGTGACTGCTTTTCTTCTTGTAAAATAAATGTAATTCTTATCTCTTGGGATTTGAGAGGATTTAATGAGACTACACAGTAACACATTACTTGGCATATAGTGGATGATGAAAAAATGTGAATTTTATTATTGTGTTAAAAATGTGAATTTTCGGATCCTCCAATAAGTAGATGCCAAGATGAGATTCAATGTGCAAGAAATTTATTAGAGGATATGCCTGTGAAAGAAAATGAGGAGAAGGGCAGGAGAGGCTGGGGGAGCTTTCAGGCCATGATGCAAGTCTGACCCCAGGTGAAGGAGAGAAAGGTGGAAGGATGGAGGAATCCTAAATTGCCATACATTTCTAAGGAAAGTCTGTCAAGGCCATCAAGCAGTCCTAGAGCCAAATTCGCCCATCAGAGGATCCTGCATCTCCAGAAATAGGCCTGCCTCAACAAAGATGCCAGGCTTATTCACAGACTGGGAGCAGCCCGTGGGAAGCATAGACTCGCACTGTGATGAATTTCCAAGGCAGCAACTGAAACCCTGGGTCACTCATGCTCCTTGCAGTCAGACAGACATGTTCTTGTGGTCACCACCAGTATTATTCAATGCAGATTCTTTGGCAAACCATGTGTTATTGTTTCTGAAAAGGCAAAAGTGGGCAGAGAGAGAGAGTGCGTGCACATACGAGCACAACAGTACACATAGATTAGGAATACAAAGATATGATCTGGGCATCTTTTAGGTTATATATTTGTTTTAAAAATGGAAATGAAGTCCTATGGATGCAAAAGGATTCCATATGAAATTCTAAGATGATTCTCATTCTGATTAAGAGCAAGTTATAAAAACAAACAACTTTTAAAAACTAGTTTTAATAAATCTTTTCCTATTTAGAGCTGACATTCATGAACAATTGATCATAGGTTTCCTTAAAATTTATTATTGTTCTTTTCTTCCTCTTTTTCTTTCAGTATACACAATTAAAAGGTTTTCGGCTTCTTTTTGGTCATGTTAGAGAATCCGAGAAAAACCACTGATTTTCTTCATCTCTAAAATGTATATATATCCATACATATTAAAGGGTACAATTCCAAAGAGTTTATGGGCCCTTTAAGGCCCATCAAAGAAACAGTGCTTACATTTATAAAGCTATTAACCTACATGATTTTAAACTATTTTATAATTTTTGGACTACATACTTCTGTGGATTAAGATAAACAACCAGTTATTGCTATCGAGACCTCTGGCTTTTTAAATTCACAATCTCAGTGCACACTAAGGCCTCATTCATCCAAGCTAACCTGAATGGGGAGAGTCTATGTGGCTGCACGTTTAAATACATAAATAAAATGCGTATTTGTGCGAGAAGTTTCTTCTTATTCCTTCTCTTCTGCATACGATATGCCCAGTTTGGGATAGAGGTTCACATGCTTAAGTCAATTTGATTATGCATTAGGTCTTTACTTTTAATATTTTTAAATTGAATATTATACTACAGTTGTAGGTCTAGCACTGTGAGTTCTGTTATCTCACATTTGGCTTTCTTTTCCTTAGTGAATGTGTGTTTTAGGCTCTCTTCTCCTCTTAGTAGATGGGCATGTTCCCTCTTGCTTTCCATAGCTCATCAATGTATCAACCTTTCCAAGAGAAATGATAAATTAGAGAGACAAACTGTGAAAAAAAAAAGGGACGGCTCTCATAAAAATTTGGTCACACGCTGAATTCACTTGAGCCTGTATTCTCAGGCAGAAGCTATGTGAAATTCAACATTCATCACACAACTGGTGCTGGACCCACACAATACCTGTGCGTGATGGGGTGAATTCATTATGTCTCAGGAAACTGACTCTTTCTCTAGCAATGGATGTCTTCAATTACTCAGTCTCCAAAGTGCCTGCCCAGCCTCACAGTCTCAACTCTCTATTTCCTTTCTTTTGGGGGTTACAGCCAACACTTCAACCTGGCAGATTTTTCTCTAGTTTAAAGAACACGGTAAATGACAGAGGTCTGGAATAATGTATTTCCTCCAAAGCTGGTGACCAATTAGTTGCTTGCCATGGACTGTCATTTCACTGCTCTGAGTGCTGTGTTCTGGTAGCTTGGTGATAGACACACTGTTTATTTTCCACTTAGCAGTCTTTGCCAATACTCCAAGTCCCACACAGCTGCCTTGATGCGCTCTCCTGGATAGCTCATGACAAGGAAAAGATAAAAGGTATGTGTGGCAAAATGGTAACCCTGAGCAAACTTATCTAGGGTGCAAAGCAAAGAGAATAGTGATTTTACTACCTCACCTTTTTATTTTAATGCTTTTCAATGAAATTGTGGGAAATGCCAAGTCCATGAGGTTAATGCTTAGACATAAGTACTGTGGCTAAAGACTTTGTGAGGGTTATTAAGCTGTTGACAATATGAGAATCAGACACATTCACCACTGGTTCAGTAATTGTCTTTCATCTAGGAGCAACTTCCCCTCTCCCCCCCACCCAACTTTTATGATTCATCATATTTATTTTTTGTTTCCTCAAGCAACATCTTTTATTAGTTGCACACTCACTGCAGAAATTTAATTTCTGCAAGAGAACAACAAAGCAGTTGATTATTATTATTGAGAATCTGGTACAACATCGAGTGAAATAAAATCTATAAGGCATTAAAATGACAGATTAGGCGAGAGCTGTATTCATTTACAAGTGTTAGAACATCATGCTAATGCCTCACAAGCACAACATAAAATGAAAATCAACTCTTTCATGCTGCTTTACGAACAAACGCTGCGAAGCTCCCAGGAACACAAGCCAGAGCCTCCGTTAAAGAGGCAATGTCCTTTTGTAGTTTGCTCATAAGTTCATCCTTGACAAACACAAATAAAAACACTCCTCTCTTATGCACAGCCAGAAGCTCTCCCTGCTTATCCCTTGGTCATCCCAAATTAAACACTGCTAATCCCAGTAAGATTTAAAGAATTCATATGTACCTCATTGTTTTTTAATGGACAGTAACATTTCACTTATTAGGCAAACTCTATTCTTTATATCCCACCTGGAAACCGAAGAGAAAGCGGAAAAAAGGGGCCCAAGAATCAGCAATTCAGGGTTATTATTCCACAACATCAAGTCCCCATAATTTATATGTACTCTAATCATTCAGAGCCTATTAACTCTTACTTTACACACAATATTAATGCTTTTATGTCGTGAGCTGCAGCTCAATGCAGATAAGAAGCAAATTACAAGAATGCTAGAGATCATCAGGCTAAAACCTCTAAACACTAGACTGGTTATTCTAGTAAGAAAAGAGCCACAAAAATATAATGGTCAGAATGTCTCAAAGAATCTTCAAGGCCACCATACCTGGGGGTGACATTGCTCAGAGAACAGAGCAAATAAATCCTGTTTATAGTATTAACACAAGCCTTCCAAAAAGGACTAAATGAGTTCCATATTCTCTTTCTTTCTTGAAAGAGAAGTATGTAAAACAGTTCAAAGGAAAGTCCATCAAAATTGTTAAAATAGTTGAAAGGTAAGTTTTTAAGTAAGGAAGCCAAAATTTCACATATGCAGATCAATTGATTTTCCAACAATATTGTATAAAAGTGGATTGCTCATATATGCATATATATATTTGGGAATACATCTAATGTGCTTTACTATATATTATTGATTATATGTGTAATTACTCATAGGCTAGATAAACGATATAATTTATTTGTGAACTTTTAGAGAGTCATCTCAGATTCATTTACTATTTAATTCTCAGAAAGCAATTTCAGATGTCAGAGAATTTTATCCTGGAAAAGAGAACATCAAAAAGTTTCATTTCTGGGGTTCTACCATGGGTGGCAATTAAATAATGAAGATCATCAAAGTGACCCTATTAAATATCTCCTCCTAAGACAGTAGACAGAAGTGGCTAACACAGTACAGGGTATGCAAACTCTCATCAACAATACGTCAAATATCAATTTGCATGCTACACCCATTCCTCAGGTGGTGCCAATGAGATATGCTGACATCTGTATGTCACACATAACTCCTAGAGCAGGGGTCCCCAGTCCCCAGGTTGCAGACTGGTACCTGTCCATTGTCTGTTAGGAACTGGGCCGCACAGCCAAAGGTGAGTGGCAGACGAGCCAGAGTTACTGTGAACTCTGCCACCTGTCAGATCAGCAGTGGCATTAAATTCTCATAGGAGCACGAACCCTATTGTGAACTGCACATGTGAGGAATCTAGGTTGTGTGATCCTTATGAGAATCTAACTAATGCCTGATGATGTGAGGCAGAACAGTTTCATTCCAAAACCATCCCACCATCCCCCATTTCTGGTCCATGAAGAAATTGTCTTCCATGAAACTGGCCCCTGGTGCCAAAACAGTTGGGGACTGCTGTCCTAGAGCATGTATGATATTTCCATCCACTCTCTTTCCCTTCAAGAAAGCATGTAGGAATATTAATAAATGGGAATAAAAATTTGACTTGCTACAATTTATTAAAAACCTAGAAAAATAAGCCATGGGAGGATTCTGCTATTTTTGTTATCAATAACAAATTTCTATCCACAGCTTGGATATTGAGGTGGGGGAGGGCTGATAAGGAGGAAGGAGAATGTGGGTGGAGCAGGAGGCCTTCCACTCCTACCTGTGTTGGCAACGTACTTTCACTTCTAAGAACTATAGGATCAGTAATGAAGGAACTGTGATAGAGTTCCTACCTTAGACGTCTCACAAAGTTTGTGAAAGCTAATTGCAATCATATGATGTAGGAAAGGTACTGTAAAAACGTAAGATAGTATTCATGTCAAATACAGGGCCCTGACTTTCCAGTCTTTGTATCAAAATTTCTTCTCTTACAGGCTTATAATTTCCAGAATTCCAACAAAGCCCCATCACTTTGAAGATAAGTATGAAATCGTGTATGCCTTGTACCATACATAAGTGTCCTTGGAATTAATGATGCAATCTATCCTACATGATGAGGCAAAGAATGAACTGGCAAAGAATCATCGAATCATGGATTTTACAGCCAGAATACAAGTCTGACAGACATGAGCTAAAATGAAATGAGTGAAAATGTGAAGGAACATCAATATGGGTGGTACAAAAGGATCTCAGGCATATGGTTGCACCTAAGTTGTAATAAAGAAGCAACCATCCCCTGAGGTGGGAGGAGAAAAAAAAAAGAAAGAAAGAAAGTGAAAACACATGAATTTGAGCTCTGGCCTTGTCCCCACTGACTGGCTTCTAATTTCTTGAACTTCACCCAGGCTGTGTGTCCAACAGACCACATGGTGATTGCTAAATTGCTCAATGACCACAAGTTACAACCATGGGGAAAATATTCATGAAAATTAACATCCCATTTAATACTCACCATGCTTCCAGCCAACACTTTGTGTACCAGAAAGTCCTCGAACTGGCTCCAAAACTTTTCAATTCCTGACAAATGCACTGGCCCCTCTCCAAGGAGCTGGGCAGCAATCTGTGCTTTATGCTGGTGTGTGGTGGTGGCAGTACCACTGGTGGGAGAGCCCGGAGGTGGAGGCGTTCTTCTCAAGTAAGAAAGATCTGAAGACCAGTGGCCTTGGGGATGCACCCAGGCACCAAGAACTCCAACTCAGCACAGCAGGGGGCAGGTTCTTAACTGCTTTCAATTTTCCTAAAATGAAGGGCATATAATAAAGTCTGGATCTATGAAATAGTAACAAATGTTTGATTAATTTTGTTCATATTAGAAATGAACATTTACATTTACATTGATTTTTAGAGTATTATTTCAGAAGATTATGGCATCTTTGAAAGCAAATCTTCTAAACTATGAATCCTTCAGGACTTTCTTAAAAACAAAAATGACCACACTAATAAAATCAGTCCTGTCTTCTTTGTATGAGCTTGCACACAAACTCTGGACTTTCCTACATCCTTCATATCACATATACTTTAATCATAACTCTATGCCATTAACTTCAAAAAACTGTCCTTATCCTATTAAATATACACTGGGGGGACCATACTTGTTAGTGCAGTCACTGCATGTCTACTCGTCCTCCCACACACACATCCTTTTCTTAACTACACTAAGAAAATATAATTATTTGCATTCTTCAAATATTCTCAAAATTCCTTTACATACACATTCTCAGGAAAAAGTTGGTTTTCAGGGAAGGCTGAACACAGTCAAGATCCATTTGACTCAAGGCCTGATTTTCTTTAGGCTGTGTTATTTTCTCTGAAGTACTAGGTTTGCACAAATGATTGTTACCAATGGCACAACCATCAGGTAAAGTGTGGGGTGGTGTCTTTCAGCTCTTCACATTCTCTTGGGTCTTGTCTGGAGTTTTGCACATACAATGTATTCATCCTACATACTGGACAATCATGATGATGGCCCAACGTGTATTGTAAATCTCACCTATGCAGGCATAATCATGTCTATATTTGGAAACAGAAAAATCTAACTAATGTCAAAGGTGGAATATTCCAGCTGCCACTTTTCTTTCCTCTTACAAAAGAAAATACAGGATGACAACTGTATGAAGATGCAACTGGAAGCAGGAAAACTTTGTTTCACTCCTGCCTCTGGAATTAGCAATGTGACTAATACTGGCCACGTCATATCCTCACTGGCACTCACCTCTAAAGAAGCATTTAGAGTTGATAATTTCCAAGGTCCCTTTCATCACTTAATTCCCAGCTTAAGATAATCTTTTCACCATCTGAAAGACAAAAACATCTCCAGAATATCCAGGTCCTCCACCACATTTGGAACACTGGCCAAGAAAATACTATGGCTTTGTTCCCATGAGACCAATGTTGAAAGTATCTAGATGTTGAAAATCAAAACATTTAGATGACTGATTGACTGAGTTTTCCACTTTAACTTCTTTTTTAATGTTTTGGTATTATTTAGAACAGCTCTGAGAACGCTGCCAAGAGTTTCGTAGTCTCTTTCAGATCCTTGTACCCCCTTCCTTAAAGGTGTTTAGAAAATAAGGGCTCTCTTAGTGGCCTCTGTGAAGTCTCATGGTAACTGCAAGCCTAAGTGTAAGAGGTCCTTCAGGAGCCCACAAACAGCTTGCTTTCCTGAAAGTGTGGTTCTCCAGCACCATGCAGTGATGACTCATCAGGCCTTATACCAGCAGAGCACCATTTTTAAAGGAGGCACATAAAAGAACCATGCTGTCCAAGTAAGCACACCTAAAACATTCTAGGTATGTAAAATAACCAACAAAGAGCGTTCTGAATCATAGTCCAAACATCATCCTTTAAAAGCACCATAAAATCAACCATCCACTCCCACAACTAGTTGTCATAGACATGATCCCAGTGCTTGATGGACTTTAGGAAAATTGACTCATTTGATGATCTCCACGCTAGGATATGTTGTAAGAAATTTTCAGTGAGAAACAAAGGAGGGATAAATAGGCAATAAGTTATGAAAGATGTTCTGATGAAGCTAGCTTATTAAGTGAATATAAGAGGCTGTTCCAGGAATGTAAATAATTAAATCAAAGATAAAATTAGCTATAGTAAAAAAAAAAAAACAAAAGTGCTCTCTTTTGTGGAACCTCTATTTCCCTTTACTTGGCTTTAATGGACTGGTGAATTTGTCCATTATTGACCTATAGCCATGGGGCTCACTTGCTTAGATTACATGTAAAGACAGCCTTTCATCACATGGGAATTGGAGCAGATATCTATATATCACCTGTGGGACAGGTGATAAAAATGGAATGCTTAGAATTTGTACTCCGGAAACAAAAAGGCTCAAATTGCAATCCTTTTTCCTTCTTTTTAACTCTGTAACTTCATACAATCTATGAAACTCTTGGTGCCTCAGTTTCTTCACCTGTAAAATGGGCTAACAATTTCTATGACACATTGCTTGATAAAGCTTAGATGATATATGTTAGACATAGTACTTTGCACTTACAAAATGTTTAATATGTAGTACACATTTAAATTATCACTATTTAGAAGGTTAAATGTATAGTCGCCTTACAGAGTAGTTAAGGTACTGGGGATGGCATATTTGTATGTGAATTACAACCAAATAAAGTCTCGTTCTGGATGGAAAGAAGTGACTTAGGCTCATGTCCATGTGGCATTTGTATCACAGGGTAGCTGAGGACAGAGAAAAACAAACCAGAGGCCCAGAACATTGATTGACAGACTAGCCCTCAGCCCCTAAAGAGTCATGGCTTCAAGGATTTCCAAACATGGTTTCTGGAGTCTGAAAAACATCAACCAAGTATGTGGAAGGAGTAGAGAAAGTAGAGGAGAGAAAGGAGTCAGCTACTAGCTGACTCCTGGAATGCGATCATCCCAAATCAGACTAGTAGTACAAAAAAAGAGTCCGTATGAGGAGCAAGATGTGATGTACAAAATGAGATGACAGGAGCACCCGTGCTTTCCAGGAAAGCTCCTGAAATCATCTTAGTGGTAGATGGTTGATGGTTGAAGATAACCAGTGAGTGAGTCTTTTTAGTTAGACAGCATTAGAGGCCTGTGCAAAGTAGGAAATGAGAAAAAGTGGTCTTAAGTCACTCTGCAGAATAACTTTATAGGAATTTTCAGTTTTCCTCCCGTAGGCTTGGAGGACTGGAGTAAGGCTGGAGACTTGAGGGGAGAACAGATGCTTGTAAAAAGATTACAGCAGGAAGAACAAACCCCAGTTTAATGGTCAGGGACTGAGTCCCAGGGAGGATACACCCTGCAATGAGGATGTTCAAGGAACTGTAAGAGCAGTGATGTCACATGGTCAATTTAAAGATGTTTTCTCTTCTGTGCTGTAATCCCTCTCCACTACTGGGACATCATCAATAAATGCATATTATGTGTAATAACTCAATTTTGTGGTACTTGAGAGAATGATGACAGTACTCATTAGCATAGCCAAGCATTGTGGAGAGAGTTCAGAGAAAGCAAGAATTTAGGGTTTGAGGTGCCTGGGAGAATATAGCATTACCTGTTTCCAAGTCTCTGGAAACCTTGGGGAAATCCATAAATTGGGGGTTGGAGCCACTTTAGTTTTTATCTTAATGAACAGAATGTCATATGACTGCTGAAAGATGTTCGTGGATCTCTAAGAGTTGTCTGTTTGGACAAGGGTAGGAAGTGGTGTTGCAGGAGAGCGGTTCTCATCCATCGTGAAGTTTACTATGAGGGTCTCCTGATGTCAGATGTCAGGGTATGTGGGGCCAAGGATGGAGGTCTCAGGAAGGCTTTTTGGGAAAGGGGTAAAATGAACCTGAACAAGCCTAGAATAGATACACAATGGACCCTGATTTTAATTTGAGTTGAGTAACTCAACCACTTCCTAATGACAAATGCATTCTTTTGCTCAACAGTTTGAATGTACCTACCCTCTCTTGAGAACTCGACCATGTCAGGAGCTTAGTAGTAGAGTGGAGAGAGCATAGACTTTAGAGGTGGATACCTGGGTTTGGATCCTGACTCTGTCACTTGCTAGCTGTGTAATCTTAGACACCTAGTGAACCCTCTGGGCCTCAGTTTGCCTATTTGTAAAATGGAAAGATATTCTCCCAATGTAGGGTCTGGTGAGATGTAGCACATTGGTTGTGCTTAATAAGGGACGGCTGAAATGATTTCTCTATAAATGCCATTCTAGTCTACCCTGTGCACAGAGCCCTGTACCAGCCACTATAGAGACGTTCCAGGTAAGACATATGACCTCTGCCTTCAGTCAGTTCCAGTGAGCTAGAGATGAAAAGCCATCTATCAACCCCAGGATCGTAGAGGGGCAGAAAGTCATCATTTTCCCTTCTGCAGCAGCTTTCCTCTGCTTTGGACTTTGCTTTGGACTTCCTTTAAAAAAATCCTTTATAATTCTAGCAAAAGCTCCCAAACATCACTGTTTGCTATATAATTTTTTAAATATGCAAAAATATTTATCATACATATTTTATAAAAGATCTATGAACTTTAAAGTGGAAAAATAATTCTAAGTGGAAGGGAAAAAGAGCCATTTAAAGGCACAAGATTTAAAATAAAACTTTAGAAATAGCAGTGTAGGAGGGCTTTTTAAAAACATCATTTTAGGCTGGGCGCGGTGGCTCACGCTTGTAGTCCCAGCACTTTGGGAGGGTGAGGTGGGCGAATCATGAGGTCAGGAGATCGAGACCATCCTGGTTAACATGGTGAAACCCTGTCTCTACTAAAAATACAAAAAATTCGCCGGGCGTGGTGGCGGGCACCTGTAGTCCCAGCTACTCGGGAGGCTGAGGCGGGAGAATGGCGTGAACTCAGGAGGTGGAGCTAGCAGTGAGCCGAGATTTCACCACTGTACTCTAGCCTGGGCGACAGAGTGAGTCTCTGTCTCACAAACAAAACAAAACAAAACCAAAAACAAAAACACGTCATTTTATTTAATATTTCTTTGAGAAAATTAATGATCTGAACAAGGAGAATTAGCACTTTTTTGACACCTTCCTTTGCACGCTCAGTGACTGTGCTGTCAAAGCCGAATATTACAAGAACATGCCGTGAGAAATAATGCACCAAATGTGCCTGCAAGAGGGAAGGTTGTCCCCTCAGGGTCCTGGACTTGGAAATCATCTGATGGCCCCTCTGAGGACACACATCAAGGCCCAAGATGGTCTTTGAGCAGGGCAGGGGTCAGCGGGGAGAAGGGTCTCATGTGCCACTTGCCATATAATTGCAGACACTGGCATTCATTTCTCAGCCTGGGCAAGGAGGTGGGGAAACACGTTGTGTGGTCTCATTTCCTTTGGCTTACCAGTCCCCAAATCACTCTCCCCAGAATGTCAGCTTTACTTACCAGAGCCATGGTGAAGGGCCTGAATCCATGAGGGAGAAGAGTCACTGTGGCTCAATGAGAATCCTGTTGACCAGAGACCCAGCCTAGACCACACAGATACTTGGCACAGGCTGGTTCTCTAGGGCTCTGAGGACATGCTGAGATCCCCAAGTACAGAAAAAAGGCCTGGCTCTGCCATGCCAACTCTGTAGAGTAACACACACATAACAGGATGCGACGATTGTTGTTTCAATAGCCATGAGAGCAACTATTATATTCCATCTGACTAATGGTGCTTTATTTTTTTCTGATGCTTTTTGGACAATTTTATTATGTGAAAGTAGACTAAGCTTGAGCTGGAACCTTTCAAATCATAACATGGCTCAGAGAATGTTGTCAAACACCATGACTGCACTGATATGTTCATTATCTCCACATGACATGCTGTGTATTAGGTCAGGCCATATGAAATTGCTATTTTTCTAGATCTCATCTGGTCAAATATTGGTAATTTCATATGGCTCATTTAACATCTGTTTGTATGCCAATATCTATTTCTCACCCTAAAGTGTAAGTGCTGTGAGAGTAGGGACTTTGTTATGTTTACTGTTGTATCCCTGGAGCTTAGAACAGTGCCTGACACAGAGGCAGCATTCAAAAATATTCACTGAATGAATGGATACGTGAATTCATTGATTTCTAGTGAAACCCTATTATGTGCCAGACACTGTGCTAAGAATGAGGAATATATGAAAAAGACAGTCTTAAAGAGCTTTGAGTTCTCTTGGGAAAAATAGATTTAAATCAGTACCTAAAAAACTAATAGGCAAACACTGGGACAAAGGGTAATGCAGAATGCAAGGAGAGGAATGAACGCCAGCGTCTGCAATTATATGGCAAGTGGCACGTGGGGCCCTTGCCCTGCTGACCCTTGCCCTGCTCAAAGATTATCTTGGGCCTTGACCTGTGTCCTCAGAGGGGCCATCAGATGGTTTCCAAGTCCAAGACCCTGAGGGGGCAAGCTTCCCTCTTGCATTAGTGGGTCCTGGCCTGGATTGGGTTGGTAGGGGAGAAGGGAAAGAGGGCTGAGGTCTGGGCTCCCAGTCAATAAAAACATTAGTATTGACATATGAACAGCGAGAATTGGGTAGGTGAAAACAGAAGCAGAAACAGTCATAAAAGCATAGTCAGATTTCTGATGTCAGATATGTTAATGTACAGCTCCACCAACCACAGAAAAACCAGGAGCATTAGCCATCTACCTATGAGGTTGGCTGAATGAATCAAAGTATACCTTTTAGTTAAAAAGTAGAATAAATCAAAGGTATGAAAAACAGGCAAGACTAATCGGTAAATAAATAGGCAAAAGAATCTTTGCCAATAAGGGCTGTAGTATTGTCCTAAGGATGAAGTGTGCTTTTTTTTTTACTTTTGACTTCTTGTTTACCTTACATGTAAATGTAACAGGAACTAGTGTTTGACCAGTTTTGTGTCTATTTACTGTCTTTACATTTAATGTCTGTCTCTGCCTATTTCTCTCATTCCAAACACTTTAGAAATAACAAAGATTTTCTGAGTTCAATGAGAAAATCGTCACTACTGCTAGCATTTGTTCTATCAAATGCATTAAATAGAATGCCACCTCTGGGTAGGGTGGAGTTTATAGTCTGTCGTGGATCACATAGCTGACATTGCCAATAAGTATAAGAAATGATTTCAGGCTCCATCATTGTCACCCTGGGAAGAGAGCACAGTCCTGCAGGTCTTGCAGTTACACAAAGAGGGCCCTCTAGAACGTGGCTGTATTTAAAACAGAAAAAAGAAAGTGTAGAAGAATGAAACACTTTGGCACGTATTCCCCAAATGCAGATTATTTCTCTCTAGACTTCAGTGTTTGCTCTTCTTCTTCCCATCCTTCCTCTATTCCAGGTGATCAGGGGAAAGATCACATCGTCTCTGAGTTCAAATCCCAAAACTATTTCCTAGTCATGGCTATCCCAGGCTGGCAAAGAAAAGAGATACTGTCCTCACAACCTTGCATTGCTTCCAGGCCGGCCCTTTCCTGGAAAGGCATCCAACAGTATAAAAAGCAGCTTCTTCACAGAGCAGCTTCAGCCCCGACTGAGCCTTTGGGAATGGAATGCTACAAATTGTGGTGCTTCTATTGTATGAGCAATTCAATGGGCATTTCATTTCCAGTCAAAATCCAAACTAGTTAAAGTCAGCCCGTACCAGCTGCCTTGCTGAGAAACAGCAGCTTGCATTAAAATTACAATTATATTGTTTTGCCATGTCAGAAGCAAAGGTTAAAATCATATCTTGGCCGGACATTGTTTCTGTAATATTGGCCCTCTGCAAAGCTGCCGTGTGGATGAGCCCAGAAATGATGTGAAATATTTCTAATACAAATTTTATTTTTATGTGAAACTATTCAAATGCTGCTGTACAACATGAACTACCTGAACCAAATCAAATCCTCAGGTCAATTCCTTCTTCCGAGTGCTCCTTAGATAACAAAGTCTTGTTCTGCGAATCTGTTCAATATATTAAAGTTGATTCACTCGGACAGTGTGTAAGATATAATACATTAATCTGGGCCATTTCAATTTCTGAGGCTGGGACTATAAAACTGGTGTGCTGCATATCTAATTTTTTTTGAATACCTGATTTATGCATTCCTCTGATGCCGAGTGTCGATGGTATGGTGGATGCGGCTGCTACATTAACAACGGGCTGCATCAGCACTCAAATCTTATCTTGTTAAATCAGACAAATGTAGCTCAATGAAAAGGAAGGAATAAATGCCTGGGATAGTTGAAAGGAGTGAATTTTAATCCTGTTTGTTAGGGGACTTTCATGGTTTGCACTGGATGACTAAGGGGTGGGGGGGTCCCCTGGAGACTTTGGGTACCATGATTTATATTTATATGTAATACATATAATGTACCTAGAGCACACATATGAAAATATACACCTTATACAAATCAGCACACACCCTAACAGCAGAAACAGTGCTGCAAGATGCAGTGTCTATATTTTACAGATGCTGTAAAATCTCTATTAGATAGACAATTTATAAAAATGGGTCTCTTTTTAATATTTCCATTACAAGTATAAAAACTGCTCCTTTGTGCATAATTCTCTATATTTTTTCATCAAAAAGAAGTTACCATGAAGGCTAAATACCAGGAGGATGGAATAGCTTATCACAATCATTATAAATACGATGTTTTCAGGAACTTTTGTGGCACGCTGAATACTGCTGCCATTCTATAGACAGACAGTATTAATTCTCATTGAAGGGAAACGTCCCTGTGTTTGCACAATCAACAAGACCTTTAGAAATTATCTTTGTGCTATAGGAGAAGAAAAGTTTTATCCCTGCATACAGCACAAATGACTAAGGCATTTATAATAGATGAACTAAACTTTAAAAATAAATTATTAGGGAGGACCCTATACTGCTAAACTCTAATTTAAATCTCCTTCTCTTAAAATATCCATAGAGTTCAGCTTCAGAAAATAGAAGTCAATCAAAATCTTTCACTGGCTCAAGGAAATATGTTTGGAAGCATGGGAACACCACAACACAGCTGTAAACATGCATTGCCTATTAACATGTAAGTGTCACAAAACACAACAATTACAGAAGAGGCCAAAGTGGAGCTAGAATTATTTAATTGGCTCAAAGATAAACTTGCCTGGTCAGTGACACTTTGGAAACATATTATTTAAATGTAAGTTCAGTTGTGCTTTCATTGGCTTCTCCCTTTCCTTAGTGTTTAATTACACAAGGTATATGTGTCAAGGGTGAGAGAAGATGAAATCTTATAAACAAGAGATACACTCACACCCCTCTCTTCCTTGTGGTGTTAGATTTCTGAGATCTGCATCCACTATCTGCAACATTGCTATTAGTTACAATGGTCAGAGCTGTGACATGCGAACATTGAAAGACGGCAACTGATTCGTACATATGACCAGATGAACTGGTCAAAGCTTTCACACATGTTTTAGAAATACAGAATGTTATTTCTGGGAGAGACCAGAGAGAGCCTCTTGCCAAATCTAGTCATTTTGCAGATGAAGACATCCAGGCCAAGAATTTAAAAAAGCCTTGGCCAAGTTCAAAGGCAGGGCTAGACCCAAGTCATCTGATATTCAATTCAGTCCATTGCTTCTTGATTGCACCACAAATCCAAAACTTCCCCCACCTCAGGCAGCCCCCACTCCCTGAACAATAGCCTCAAGCCAGAGCCCCTCCCTTTTATACAAATCAATATTCCCTAGACTTCTCATTAGCACTAAAATTTGGACTACATGTTTCTGAAAATGTCATGAAATCTCAGCTCATGTAAGCCTTATCTTAACAGTAGTAAATTGTGAGTCATGTTTGGGCAAGATTCGAAGAATGAAAACTTGAAATTATTTAGCTCTTAAGAGAACAAAATATCTTCATTATCCTCTTTAGAGGACTCAAAACTTGGCTTTAATTTGATAGCATGTAAACATGTCTTTAAAGGAATCAATAGAAAGTATGGAGGCAGGTAATGCCAGCAGAATGGAATCCAGGAGCGTGGGCCATGATAATACCTGGTTCAGGGAGAGCACAGTGGAATGATGGAAATGGCAGGGCGAGGGTAACATATGCTTCTGCTCAGTGCAGAGTGCCAGCCAACCTCTCCTGTGCAGTGAACACGTGATGAAGTGTGTAGAACAAATGAAAAAGTGACTTTCAAACTGGAAAACAAAACAGGCTCCTTGCTAGTCAGTCAAGTCGTTTCACTGAAGAGCTCTTCCAGGATTCCCCACATTGCTGAAAATGAAAAGAAGATGCCCACTTTTCAGACCACAGACCAACAAGTCACCCAGCAGGGGAAGCCTCTGACCCTATGACAGCTATACTCAGTGGGCCATCGGTGGCACAGTAGGGGGTACCCTGGCTACAAGAATGGTCTGGAGCTATGAGGGACCTCAGCCATTTTCCACATTTTGCCCTTTCTGAGAGAAGTTTAGGGTCACAGAAATGCATAGCGCTTGAGGAAAATGTAGATGGGATGGAGGCAAAGTGAACAAATCAGCCAGGTCATTTTGACTGCCAAAAGGAAGGCGAAGACTTCATTAGTACACATGGGATGCTGCAGACGTATTAAGAGCAAATAATGTGAGATCGGAGCCTCACTAGATGCTTGAATTTATGTCAAAGTAGCTCCATTACATATGTGTTCCCCAGGGTCAGACTACATTAGCTAGTTTCCTCATTCCACATATGATGAACTAAAGAGTCAATGGAGTGTACTTCAAAAATGCCTCTATAAAACATGTGTGGAGTGTCCATGGAACTTAGGTTCAGTTTAAGTGTGTATGCATGTATGCATATTGCACGTGTGTATGTGAGAGACAAGAAGGGGGAATAAGACATAAAATGTCTCTAAGGTCACAGAACACTGACCTCATTGGCGGGGCTAATTTGATTGTGCGGGAACAATAGCACTGTACTCCTTTGCCAGCGAAGTGCATGCTAATTATGCGATTTGCCCTTGATAAGACCTTGGTGGGTCATTCAGCAGTTGTGATCTGTCACTGACTTCTAATCATGTATTATCGTCTGGGTGAGTCAGAATGGGACCCTAAGCTTTCTGTCTTTACAGCAATGTGGCACTCTAATTACCTTATGCCAAGAGGATATGCAGCTACTGAATTAAGTGATCAGTGCGATTGCCTTCAAAATCTTCTCTTTCTCCTTTGTGTTGCTTCACGGCAATTTACATTTTAAGATGCCATGAAGCTTTCGGTGTGACTGAAAATGCCACTCTAAAAAATAATTATTTTATTTTAAATTTAAGCAGGATAATATTAAATTCATGCCATACTAGTATCTTACCTTATTTCTGTGGCATAAAAGCAGAAGCTACAATAAGAATCCTGTGAGTAAACTTGTTGAAAAGCACCATGTTGGGAGCCTGGCTTTTGCTTTCAAAAAATAAAAATTGAAAAGGATTGGGAGTGGTTTGGGGGGTGGAGATACTCTTGAGATTGAGAGGACTTTCTAAGGCCCTTAAGTTTTTACTGTACTAATAATTTGCACTTAATAAGCAGACTTTAACATTAAGCATTATTTTTTAACTTTTAAATAGCATTCGAGATCCACCCAAGGGCTACATGTGCAATAGAAATAAATTAAAACTCAAGGAATTAAATCTCACCACAAAATATTCATTAACTAGGGTAATGATAAATTGACCTTATAAGTATTTTAAGTTCAGTAACAATTCCTGACATATTGGTTAACTTGTTCCACGACAGTTTGAGGGATCAGTGTGGTCCTAATTATGCTAATGTGGGTTGCATTATTTTTCCGATACTTTAAAATTTTGTTAGAGCTATGATATAATTCTCTATTGTTGCATAGCAACTTTCAAATACTACAAGCAATCTGTTATGCTAAACCAGTTGTATCAACATCTGTATTTGCCTAGAGAATGATCTAACGCCTTTTGCAAAGAAAATGCACTACGGCATTTATAAAATTTGATAAGATACACTGATGTGGATGATCCTTGAAAACACGAACTCTGAAGTGCTCCTTGAAAGTTTTCAAAAAACAGACAAAAAAAAAAAAAAAAAACAAAAAAAAAAAAAAACAACCATCACAACATCGTAGAGCAAAAGTTACTGTGCTACTAACAGGAAATATAAAAGGATTTTCAAAGAATTTCTGCCTTGTGTGTCAACATTGCTGCAGAATTCTTTTATAGTAACTGAAAACTCAAAACCAAAGAGGACAATTGAGAGAAAAATTGCAGCCTTATTTTCCTGGAATCACATGATGTGGAAAGAACATTATTTGTTGAATCCTTGGTTTGTTTGGGTGGGAGCGGGGAGAGAAAGAGGGGGTGAGATAGTGAAAGAAATGGGGTGGAGGGAGAAGGAGGGGGATTAAGAGAGCCCAGAGAGAGAGGGAGGGAAGAAAGAGAAGAAGAGGCGAGAAAGAGAGAAGCCTAGACTCGGAATATTCTGCATTCCCTGGGTGGCAAAACAAAAGAGCCCAAGGAGGGGAGGGGAAGAAAAAACTGTGGAAAGTTGACACAGTCAAGAATAATGGCTAAATCTATCAAGTTTGATCAGGTCTACTATAATGAAGTGAGGCTTCATATTCCAAGCAGGGACAATGAAGACAGGAGTCAGGCTCTAGAAATGCGCTGCTCACTTTGTGCTTGGAATATGCAGCAGCCAGCAGGGAGCCACCAGATAATTACACAGTATTTGTGCGGTTCCAGGAAGCTTCCCGCGCAGGTTGAATGCCCGTGCTATATTAAAAGGCAGCACAGTGAAATGTTTTTAATGAATATTTTTGTCAGAGAAAGAAAAGGCATTTGAATGATTGTGTGTGTGAGAGAGAGAGGGAGAGAGAGAGTGTGTGTGTTTACGCTTGCGCATGGGGAAACCAGAGGTGGAATATCACTGTCAAAATACAGGTACCTTTATTTATTTTTATTCCATTATTTACCATTTCAAGAGTCTGACGTCCTTTCAATAATACGAATCACAACATTCAGTTAATGTTATTTTGGGCTAATTGTACATATAATCCTTTAACTAATATTTGCTAATAATATCTTTCAATGAATTAGTACATCAAACAGAGGCTTAAAACTACTTTTAAAAATTCCAGTAGTAAATGAAATGTTTAGACACATCGAATCAGGAAATCTAAAGGAGAAGTAACACAGATGTTGATACTTACTAGTCAGTAGCCTTTGGCAGTGATAGCTCTAAAACATAAGAATACATTATTTCAGCACTCTTTAATTCTCACCTAACAGATGTGAATAATCCACTGAATTTTAAACCCACATATTCTATTCACAATGCCCCTTTAAGTTCATTTTGCGGGGCAAGGCAAGCCACATACACTCAGATAATTCACTGGAGAAGGCTGTGATTTTTTAAAGTCCAATTCCATGAATATAATGCCAGATATATTTCAAATGTTTTTTGTTTACTTGATGAAAAAATATATAACTTCCTAAAATACATTTTCCGGTGCTGGTGCTACATATGTAAAGGCAGCTTTTTAAAGGCTAAATGACTCCCAGCAATCACACAATAACATAGACATCACACAATAACTTCCCTTTCCCAAATTAAATAAATTCAGCAATTCAAACCCTTTGGATAACAAAAGCATCTCACAGATATTTCTCTTTCATATCAAATGATTTTCAGATAATGTAATGACTTACATACCAAGGTATTAATTTAGGCCTGAAACCTCCACATTTTAAAAGGGGATATTGTATTTCACATGGCTAAGTACCGATTGTGAACCATTATCACTTTTAACAAGTACATTCTGATGAGGTAGCATGGATCTTTATTTGAAGGGAGAGTTCCTACCACATTGCATGACACAGATGGTAGAGGTCAACAATTAAGAACAGTGAGAGTCACAGGATTTGTTGGTTGAAAGATGGGTCTGATGAGGCAATTTTCTATCTTTTTTTTTTCCTCCCAAAGAGTAATTTCAAGTAGATTTCTCAGTCAAGAGGCCTGCCACTCCCTCTAGCAACTGACTAAAATTTAATAGCTTTGAC
Organism: Mandrillus leucophaeus; assembly: GCF_000951045.1. Classification (NCBI taxonomy): domain Eukaryota; kingdom Metazoa; phylum Chordata; class Mammalia; order Primates; family Cercopithecidae; genus Mandrillus; species Mandrillus leucophaeus. The sequence continues at coordinate 2,128,836 of NW_012105886.1, forward strand.
CCTCAAACACACACACACACACACACACACACACACACACGAAACCACACACTGAATTCAACAAAAGTGGTGACTGGCCCCAGATTATTATAAGAGAAAGCAATAGCCATTCCAAATTCTCAAGGATTTGTTTCAAGGTTCCTGTCATTGAAATGTTTCCTTTTGTAAGCTGTATTATTAATAATTGCAAATACCTAAATGGGAACTTTTAAATGAAAACTGGTTTCTTTTATCACATGGGAAAATAAATCCTAACCCTTTGAGAAAATAGATTCAAAATGAGTACACATAAAATACTGAAAAGGAAATTTCAGTAGGTATATATGGTTAAGTATATCTAACAAGAAAGACAGGCAATTACCTTGGCATGTTTAAATCTGATTATCAATCTGTCCTCGAAGACTTTCAATATTAAAATATAAACAATGGTCAATATGTTTTATTTCATTTGAATTACAGCTGCTTACAAATAACACTCTATTATGCTATGGGTTAAAACATAAATAACACAAAATGCTTTTTAGTCATCTCTTCTACTTTTCCATTTTTACTAAAGATACTCCACTACTAATTAAGGAGCAATTTGTATTCATCATAAAATACATAAACCATACAGGCCAAAATGGTCCGGTCATCGTTCTAGAAGTTTTAAAACAAAAGACTTCATTTTAATATCATTTGACCAGAAAGATGGAAAGCTTGGAAGAGTGGGGAATGGGCTTTTCTACTTTTGTAAGAATTGCTGGAAATACATACATACAAGAACAGTCCTCAATCACAGGCAGACACAAAGGGCTCAAGAGAAGTCACCTTCTGTTTTGGCCCAATCATAATTAGTAAACATTTTCAAATCGTGGGCCAATATAGAGATGAAATCATGTTGAAGTTTTGTTCTACACCTTTCTTTCTTCCTCTAAGAAGCTATAATGAAAATGTACATTTACATGTAACAGAATGTCTAAAGACTATTTCTTCTATAGACCTTACAATTTGAGTTTCCACCTTTTTTGTCAGTTGTCCATACAAATCTCTCTGAAGGAGGCCTTGGGGATGAGACTCAGAGTGAAAGGGGCAATGCCAAACTCTTCTGGCTTGGGGAAAGATATAGTGAGGGCTTGAAGGGAGGCCAGTCTTTGCTTAAGATCACTGCAGTTATGCTTCTACAATTCATGGTGTCATTTTCATTTGTCCTGCTCTGTGCTGGCAGCTACCTAGAACTAAATTAGAAGATTTGCTTGGTTTTACATCATTTGCATTGGACCTCCTCATTCTGAAGTCTCAGATTTCACAGGGTCTTTTTGTGAAATGAAGAGTAAGGTTTTCATTAATTCCCTTAGCCTGGGTACCCTTGTAAAACATTAATCTGTTTTAAAAAAGATGAAAAGCCAGTAATCTTTCCCATATAAAAAATAAAACTACGATTCCTCTGTCCTGGAAGCCTACATGTTGTTGTACACAAATGCTGGCGTATTCATAAGCAGCATCCTCATATTTAAAGGAATGTTACCCCCAAGATTAAGTGGTCCTTGGAAATGCCAACGACTGCGTTCCAGCCCCTTTGCCTGCAAAGAGCTTTGTGGCATAGAAAAAGGTTCCTCTTCACCTTCTAAGCTTCATTTTATTCAATTGGCTCTTTTTCACATTGTTATAGCTGGTGAATATAGCAAAGTTGGATTCAGAAGAGAACCTTAAGCGTTATCATAATGCTTAGAAGAAATGGCTTCACACTGTATAATCTATCAAAGGTGTCAGATTTACAAAATGCAGATTTTCTGTCACATTTGGGCACTCTAAGCACTGTATCTTTTCACTAAGGTGCTGACTGCTGTTTTAATGAGGCCCTTTGGTGGCTGTAAAAAACTGAAAGATGAGGATTAGAGGGGTTACCCTAGATATTGTCTATTTGTCTTACAAATTTCACACTAACTACCAATTACATCGCCATAAACCTTTTGGCTACTTCAAGCTGTATGCCATATAATACATAAAAAATATGCTATGTTAACCTCTCCTATATTATACACGTAACTACAGCCACTGATGCAAGTAACATATCTAATGAAGCCAATAATGAGACTCTTTAAAAGTAGTCTTGTTATAGGAATAATATTAGAGCAGTTCAGTTAGAGGCTAAGGTCCATTATGGAATACTTCCTGGATACTCTGGTCCTAGGTCTGGAAAGATGCTGACACACTAATTCAAGCTCAAGAAGGGCATTAATCTTGCAACCTTCTACTTGTCATGCTTAATGGGACATCCTGCCTAGGTGAAATGAACCTGATGTATTCAGGTAAACATAATTTAATAAGGAAAGATAAAAAGAAATAGACATCTGGCATGACCCTAGGGAGATGAAAATACCTGTCTTTTTATTTAAGAAGCTAATTCCCCAGAAGAATCTACATTGTGCCGGGACACGGCTGTACATAGGAGGCACTCACAAATACGTATTGCATTAAAAATATGAATTGCATTAAGGAATACATGGAAAAATCATGGTTAAAATTTCGAGACATCTCTGTTGTTTTTTCTCCCTCTAAACTTCCTGCAATCCATTTTGTTGGCGGGGAATGATAATACCAGGCAAGGAAGGCAACTGTGTTCATCTTGAGGAAGAAGACACATATTAATGTGGGGTTAAGCATCTGAGTGTGAAATCAAGATCCGCAACAATACAGCATGAGATTTAAAAAGCAGGCATGAATGTCAGTGAGTAACCGTGCATCCTCTTTCATCTGCAATCACTCTTAAGTCTAATGAGCTTCCAAAAATTGTGTCAGTGTTTCAGATAAGCTTATAAAAGGCAGCTGTTGGAGGTGGAAGTCCATCCTGCCAAACCATCATCACACACATCACACACACATACACACACATGCCACACACACCCACAGACACACATACACACAGACACACACACACACACACACACACACACGATGCATAACGGGGCACTGCTTCCCTCAGTCCATGCTGAGACACTAATCTCCTACAGCTTTGAGAGACACAAATCTAAAATAGCCCTAGAGAACATTGATTGGCCTTACCATTTAAAACAGCTAAGTAGTATCAAGAATCAAGCTAGTTAATATTCTGGGTGATAAATCTATGCTCGAAGTCAGTGAATAGTTTGTCATTTGGAATTTTTCCAAGTTCTCTTTGATTCAAAGATAAAATGAACATGGCATTATTCAGTCAAGGTTTAAAAATTAGACAAGTGGTAAATATGATTCAAAAGTGGTATCTGAAAACACTTGAAAACTCAGCTTTCTCCAGTCCTTCTTCCAGCTATTTTCAGATAAGTTAATACATGGTTAAATAAATTATTTTGACAATAATGTGGTTAAATCCATTGTTGTGAATTTGAATTTATCACACTTCTATATTTAGCTGGCCAGGCACTTGTAAATCTCCAAAGCTCATTTTTATAGAAAAATCAATGCATTTTCCCCCCAAACCCCCAGAAAATATATGTTACTTGTAAAAATGAGTCTTTTACTTACAATTTATTTCGCATGGGGACAGAGAGAAATGTATATGGGCACTCAACAAATGAATTAAAATAAAAGACTGAAGAGAACCCTCACCAATAAAAACTCTAATTGGATAGTTCTGCGATGACAGGTCTTCCTCAGCTTTCTCCCTCACTTTCTGGAGCATCTGCAGAATGTTCACCTGGATAAGCAACTTTGCATATTGCTAGGGTTCATTTTCTAGGCAGTCTGAGTGTTACCAATTCCACTAGGCATGATTATCCAAGATGATAAGAAGTTGTCTATGCTAGAGGAACAAATTTGGCCTGTACTTATTATTAGAAAGGATATGAAAGAGTACTCTTAATAGAAGACAGCCATCTTCCTGGTGCAGCTGAGTAGACAGGGGTATATGCAGATAACTAGGCATTTGGACCACCACATATAACTTTTTATTCATATTGTTATTTTTGTCCAAATCTCTTAAGTGTTTCATCCACAGAGTGTTAAGAGGAGTTACTTATTCATTAAACACTTTGCATAATCTTTATAAGTAGCACCATGGAAACCAAAACTACTGTACTACTTTGGTCTTTCCCTGGTTGAACTCAAAGAAAGAATTTCCATCCATAGTGCATAAAGAAGAAACATGCCTTCCTTATGTTCATCCCTTTTTTCTTATAAATGTTTTCTTAGCGATTACAATCTTGGATTAGTATCTATCAATTACTGACCCTTAAATCAGAATTGGAGATTCATAAGCTGCCAGTCTTAGAGGTAACCACGAAGCTCTTCCCAAATCACTAATAACTCTCATTGTTTGGAGACTGCCTCTAGATATCATTCTAGAGACAGAATTTGTTCCTGGGGATTTTGCTCTGCTTGTCCATGATCTTGAACTCCAGGACCTTATTCTTGCCCTTAGATGACACATGATTCCATCTAAATAGGTAAAATGAGGTGCAGAGGGAAGAAAATCTACCAGTAGAACATACTTGCGACATTTGGAATCTATGGGCCTGATTCCCAGAAATCTGAATTAAAATGAGATTTGAAATGAGAAAAAAAAATGTTGATGTTTCTAATCATTCTAATAAAGTTATCTAGCTTCTGTTGGATCATTTTTTATACCAAGAGCTGTGCTCTATTCTATATGGAATAGACTACGCTAAGCTGGATAAAAAATGTCACCTTAGGCACCTGAATTAATAGTTTGGTTATGTACTCGGTTAAGTCTTTACTATAGATCAGAATAAGTATGCTAGGCAGACAATTCTTTAGAGCTAACATTTTAAAAAGGTGCCAAAGCCCCTTTGAGATCTGTGTGAATTATCCAGATTCAGGGAAAAAATGTTAAATATACTGCGCTTTTCTACCCCCCTCATTTCTTAGTTGCATTGAATAAGTAAAATTGCAGCAAAGTTGGCAAGAATAAATACTTCCTCGGTTTTTCTAAAGCTGCAATTAATGATAATGAAGCTATACCTTATATGGCAAGAAATACAGTACAAATTGGATAAGTAAGAAAAATGATCAGCCATTGTGTGCCTCCGATATAGTACATCAAGGTATCGCCACTGTGAGGCTATCTTTATTTTAAACCATTAAACAAAACAATATAAATCTGCAGGCAGGTGTTTCTTGTTGCAGAAGTATTGAAAGTTGTAATGCAAACAATCTAATTTTAGCATCTATGTAGAGTGTGAAGTAAATTTACTGATCACTGATGCATTGAGCATAGGAAGAAACAATCAGCAGGAGCTTTCAGCAAGATTATCCTATTAAAGCAGGAAGACTTCATGTGGTTGTTAAGGAAGTAGTCAAAAGCAGGTGATGGAAGTGGGGGTTTGACGACTCGTCAGTGGGCCCAGTGTACATGTTAAGTTGTTGTTTTCTGCTCAGCTAAGCAGCAGAGAATTGATATGTTAGCAATGAAGTGCAATGACAATTAAATTGTAACTGACCTACATGTTACCGTCATTACGCGTTCTCTTTTTTACTGCTTTCCCTCTTATTTAATCACACAGTATGGGGTTTTTATTAGGCTGTAATGTTAAAATCTTCATCCATTTAGCCATAAATGTGTGACTGGATATCTATCAGACTTCCTTGCACTATACAAACAAAGCCATTTTGCTGAATCACTGTTGACTTGTTTGTGGCCTAATTTAATGAGTGTAATAACTTACATTACTATCCAGTTAACATTTAGGAGCCCAGAAAAGACCTGCTAGCACGCAGTAAGCTACTGTATACATTCTCTATTCATATCACTCCTCTTTGCAGTAAATTTTATACAATAATATGCACTGCTTACAACATAAGCTCAGCTTCCATCAGCTGAGGATAGCACTCTAGTAAGTTCACTATGTTCAGCCTGAAATGCTTCCTACACATGAGAACCAACCAATATGATTCCCTTTTTCTGAATACTACAGTGGCTATATCTTCATCCCTTATAAAAATAATAAACACAGGTTATATAACCTGCAGACAAAGATAGTTTTGCCTTTCTTCCCATTTGTCTTACTGATATTTTAAGCCTCTTCCCACCCCCAAACTCAGGAATGAAAAATAGTTACTCAAGGAGAGGGAAATAGAAACCATTGTCAATTAAACAAAATAGAGTAGAGTTTCAGGATAAAATATAAAAGCAATAAGTCAACAAATAAACTGAGTTGTCCCTATTTATATGTATGTGATTAAACTGTCCGTGATCTTGAATATGCACTCTATTTCCCTATACTAAAGTTACCCATCCTCCCATTTGACCCACACACATCTATATGCTGTCTTGCTAATTGTTTCTTTAACACAATCATATTGAAATGTATGTGTTTCCATTACATTACTTTGAAACAAAGATTTAAGAAAATCTTTGTCACTTGACTTTGCCTTAGCCATTTAACTAGCACCTGACAATTCAGTGAATCACCAAAAAAAAAAAAAACAAAAAAAAAAACTCATTACTTTCATACTAATTTTATGCACAGATGATGCAATCAAAGCTCTTTACTTGCCCAAAATAATCATCACTTAAAAAGAAATATATACACATACACACAGAGTTGACAATTTACAAACAAGCACTTCCACATTGAGAGATTTGGAAGAGACGGACCTTAGTTTTTCTTCCCCTTTCAGAGCAGCATTACTGCATTGTTTGAGTCAAGATTTAAGCCTTTAATTACTATCCATTACACAATATCTCAGATTGATGTTACAATCTTAGAAGTTTCTAGTAATAGAGTGGGAAAAGTTTATAGATGGAAGAGATAGTTTTAAATTTTATTCCTTTTCATGAAATAGGCAGAGGCAACCTTCAGGCTTCTCATTCCAGGAGAAAATGCATCATTCTGGACAAGTGGGAAATTACTTTGGTTTTCATAAATGACGGGCCAAGTAAACTTTTGAGATGCTCATTAGGACCTCTATGTCTGTAGGTGTATCAACTGTCCAAAAAAAAAAAAAAAGCATTTTATTGGCAACTTTAAATAAAATATGAAAACTCTCAGGTCCTAGAAATTATGGGGGAAAGCGGCCATAATATAATTTTATTTCTTCAACATAAAGCTCCTACAAATTCCAGGCACTCTTCTAGGCCCTGGGGAAAAGGCCACCAAGATAAAAGAACAAAATCCTTGCCCTCGTGGGGCATATATTCTTGTGGAAAAGAGAGAGTATACAAAACATGAACAAAACAACAATTATGTAGCATATGAGAATGTGAGAGATGCTTAAGAAAGAAAAAAATAAATCAGGAAAGGGAGAAGGTGTTTTGTGGGCAAGATTGGATTTTATAGTGAGTGTGGTAGTGAGTCAAGGTAGACCATACTGAGAGGGTATTAATCCGTTTGAGCAAAGACTTGTAAGAGACAAGAAGATACTTACATTAATGTATAATCTAAATATATATTACATGCAATTTATTGTATAGTTTCATACATATAAATATAATAAAAAACTATAATAAACTATTAAAACTATGATTTAAAAAAAACTAGTTGGATTTCCTTCAAGGAAAGGTTAAAAAAAAACCTATCAAAAAATAGGGTTTGGAGATGGTGTCGAGTCAGGCCACCTGGAAAATGAGTTCTTATATGCCCCTTACCACTTCCCCATTTTGAATCTATAATTCATTATTTGTCCTTGTAGTAAACCTGTCACTTGGGGGCATCTGGAATGATAGCAGTTTTAAGCCAGGTTGGGTGAAGATACACCTTTGTAATCTTGACTGTTTATTATACAACACCCCAATAATCATGACCACTTTTTAGGTCTCACTCCAAGTCAGACACTTCCCATTAAACATCCTTGGGAAGTAGGTATTATTATCCTCAATTCAAAGCTGAGTAAATTGGAATTCTGAGAAAGTAACCAATGTGGGACAGTTCTGCTAAATATTGAGTAGAAGAGCAAACCATCAGACTCTTGTGCTGCAGTTCTTTTCCACACTTATTAGGATAAAATAAAGGCAAAAACAAAACCAAACAAAATAATCTGGAGCGTCAATCAAGAAAATCAAAAGCTTTGGAGGGTAAACAATAATTTGGGGTAAAGGTTGAACATATCATTAAACTAGAAGTTAAATGCTAGCATTGCTGAAATTATGCAAACAATGGGTGGAGTGGTGCTTTTTAATGTAAAATGTGGAGACCAGCTAAAACTTTTAATGGGAACTGCCACTTTCTTGATGCTTCTTTCATGACGATGACTTCTGCTAACCTATATGGCTCCTATGTATGAAAAATGGGTCCTTTCCTCAGGGTAGAAACAACTCAGTGCTGGGACAGGTGAGTCAATTGCCAGGAAGATTTTTCTCCTCACTGGGTATCATTGTGCATGCATGACCTGCACCAGCAATTCTTGGAAGCCCTACTTTCTAAATGTAAATAGCCGCAGCCTAGCTAGTGACAGAAGTTAGAGAGGCTCTACTGTTACTTGATCATTTTCTTCAGGTTCTGTGTGACTCCGTCTTACAATATCATCTTTCTTGATTGACCTTTTTAAAATTCATAGTGGCAATGGTAACATCAGTAATTTTAATAAAAATCTATAAGAAAAAAGCAATTTATTTTGGCAACACAAGGACAGTCTTGGGTAAGTTGATCTGAAGTTGCTGAGCACTTTCTGTCTACCTTCTTCCTATTCATTTCCTTTCCAAGCTCTAGAACTGAGCTATGTAAAGTAATACATCTTGGGATAGTAAAAGAAATGTGGGCTTTTGAGCCAGAGAGAAGTGGGTTTGAAGCCCAGCTCTGCCATTTGCAAACTGCAAAATCTTGGCTAAGTTCTTTCCTCTTTCTATCTGGGCATCACGTTTCCTTACGGATTACAATGAAATGAGATAATAGCTCCACCTTTCAAGATTTTTTGAGAAAATTAAATTTCTACCTGGACTTGTTTCTCCCTCCGGGACTCTGCCACCCAAATATTATCTGTAGGACAAGGGCCAGGTCCAACGCCATTCAGAATGTCATCACAGTTCTATCTTTATAACTCCATCTCCGATCCCCACTATTTTCTATTCTCCCACAACCACATACTGCCCTTCTGCACTATCTTTTATGCTCATGTAACACCAAAATGATTTTAGCTCTGCCAAACACACCATGATATTTCATGGCTCTAGGCCTTTCTACATACTATTCGCTCATCTTAGACTAGTTACCTCTCATCCACAGTCTATCTGGATGGTTCTTGTTCATCCATAATGCTTGACTCAGTTTTTACAAAGATTAAATAAAAGAGTACAGTCTACATGCTCAGTAGTGTGACTGGCACATAGTAAGAACTCAGTAAATGTTAGCTGTCTCTCTGATACAAACCAGTTCCTTAAAATTAAATATGCTCTCTCCTCTGTGTAACTGTACCATGTGCAATCTTCTCATATATCCTATTTTATTGGAGAGAGACAATATAGATGGCATAGTGAAGCAAGCATTGGATTGAGACTCATTCTGAGTCAATTCCAATCCTCGCTCTCCACTTAACTTACTCAATTTTGAGCAGATCACGTAAGCTTCGTGATCTTCATCTCTCTGTCAGGGATAACATTATTTACTTACAACTAGAACTAGAATTAATGGCTTCATGGTATGTGGTTCATAAAAACCAGCTACTCTTTTATACTATTCAAATCAGCTATTACTACTGTTGTTATACCAATTCTATATAGTGATATTCCTCCAGATCACTCTGAATGGGATCCAAAAAATAATAATTCTAAAAATATAGATTAGGTGTTTGTGCAGTTAATTTTTAGCGTGAGTTCAAAGCCAGGAATGAAATCCAATATTCAAGTGTGTTATATCTGAATTTACTTTGTTGTAGAGTGCATTACTGTGGGGTCCTACTGTATTATTATTTTTACTATTAATTAGTTCCATCATCATTATTATGTAGTTTCTTATTTACTAGACTATTAGTTCCTTAAGTACAACCCCATATATTTTCCAACCTAGTCTAGAATAGAGATTAAGAGTTGAACTGCTTGGGTTCAAATTCCGGCAACATCATCTAATTCTATGATCATGGGCACATTACTTTAACTCCCTAAGTCTTGATTTCCTCATTTTAAAAGGAGGATGATAGTAACAAAGTCTATGTTATAGAAGATTGTGAGAATCAAAGGGGCTGAGGTACATAACACAATCTGGCACCTAGTAAGTGCTCATTAAAGTTTAACAATATACCATCATCATCATCTTGTTACCACCATCATTATGACTATTGTTATTATTGACCACAGCACCTATCAAAAAGCCTGTTTACATAGTAGACACTCAGTAAAACTTAGCTTAAAATTTTATCAAATCTCCTTGAAATTTGGAAGTTTTTATTTAGGTTAGCTTCCCAATTATAGGCTCAGTCCCCTTACAGGCATCTCCAGATGGCTGGGTGTGAAAGGATCACTCTATAATTGGCCTGAATTCCCCCAACTCAGTCATTTTCTCAGCACCATACTGAGGGCCTGAGGCCCTCTCACCCAGCTACCTCTCCTTCCTCCACCTTCTTCCACCAGAACTGGCCAGCCTGGGGGAAGTTGGCTTTTGTCTGTCTCTCCCACCAGCCATTGCCAAGCATGGCAGCCAGTCCTTTATTGGAGCCAGGTGGAGCTGGCAAAGCCAGCTGTTGCCTGCCTTGTGTTGCCTGGACTTGTGGATGCCAATCTTCCTCATCCCTGGCTCAGGATAAATTTTTGGCATCTTTGCTCCTTTCTGCAAACCCCAGCCATGGGGTCCCAATACTTGGGGTTTTCCTTGTGGAAATGGCACCGTTATGAAAGTGATAATCCTATCATTCATTTACCTACATTCACTTGTTTGTTTAACTGAAAGTAGATTAATGTAAATGAGATATGGCATGCTATGTCCTCTGGAGCTCAAAGAAAATAAATATACAGATTCAATAAAAGGGGGAGGGGGTACCCACTATGTCTAAACAAGTAACTTCGAGGTCTAGGTGCCTTACACTGAATCCTCTAACTCTGGGCACCTCTTCTAGGAAGTTTCCATTTGTAATTACGCTGAGCCACTAGCCGATTGATCTCTCTTTAGAGGGGAAGTGGAAAAACAGAACTTAAGTGTTTTCAGCATTCAGCTCTCCTAACTGCTACAGCCACGGCAGGCTTATCTGGCGGGAGCTAGCAGGAAGCCTATAACCGCTTCATCCTAACTCTCCAAATGCTGGCAACAATTAAATGAATTCTTAAGAAGAGAATCAAAAAAGCAGGAGGCAAAATGAATGGCTTATCCAAGTGCTGAGGAAGGAGAGGCTGTGTATTCAAGATGGAAAGAATATAAATACACACACACATGCATATTATGTTACATATCTATAAAAATGTGAAATGTTATTTATTTTGAGAATACCCAGTCATTTCCATCTGTAGTAAGAATCCATAATAACATTCTCTGTTTATATAACTCTTTTCACCTCAAGAGATCCCGAATGCATTTCAGACAGCTCTATATACAAACAGAGGCCAGGAGCTCCGCCATCTCTGAAACTGGTGGTGGGAGCCAGGCAGGAAACGCGTGTGCGGCTGCATTCAACTTGGAGACCACTGATAGGAGAGGGGAAGAGTTGGCCAAGGGCAGCAAGACAACCCCCACGTTCTTAAAACAGAGTCAGAGGGGACTTCAACGTCTGGGTGACACCTCAAATTTTGATAGCTAATTAAGAAAAGAAGCTGAGGGGAACTCCATTTATTTACTTTGCAAGGATGAAGGATGGTGCAGGGCAGGGCAAGGTTAGTTAAGCAGCGACTCCAGGGAGTGCAAATAAATCTGAGGCATAGATCACAAAGTCTTCCCTCCAGCTTATATATTCCTATTACGAACACACTGATGATGGGAGGACATATAAAAAGGTAATATATGTTGATTCATTTATACCCATGTTTTCATCCACAATCTGCTTTCTCAGAGAGGATGGACCGGATCACCTGGAATCCAATTTCTTTTTCTTTTACCAATTCAGTCCACAACAGTTGGTCTGGCTTCCACATAATTCTCATTTTTTAAAAATGAGAAATAAGACGACAGCCATGAGTCACAGGAATTCACACTTCAGAAACCAAAGCCCGACAGAAGAGTGTATTTCTACACGGCCCTCAGAGTAACGTTTGGGAAACTTCTGAGTATCCAGAAAATAAGCTGGAAAGTGGCTAGTCCCTGCCCAAAGAAAATACTACCAACCAAGTGCTCAGGACTGCCCTAGAAATCCTTAAATCTCGTTTGTCTGATTTGCAAATAGAAAATATATGTCCCTGGTGACACAAGTAGGAGATAGAGTGAAGGGATACGTCCCACTGTGGAGAAAGAAAAGAGATTCTGGTGGCTATGTGGCCTGCCCTCAGCACTTGGAAGCCTTCCTTTCCTTCTAGTCCCTTACTGCTCCCAGTGCATTATGATCCTCCCACTGAGGCCCCGCTCACCAGAAAAGTCCAATCTCTGAGCAAAGCCAGAAGCCCGATCTCTTGCGGTCTCAGACATCAGCTCTTCTAGGTTGTATAACCTTAGGGACCTCCCACATAAACTCAGCAAACAGTATGTGGAGGGGCATAGGGAGACTAAATTCCTTAGGGGCTTGCATTTGAAGCTGGGAAAGATGTAAAAATTACCTGGTGCTGGAGACAAGCCTCACTAGGACTCTTTGGCACTGTTGCCTGAAAAGGGTCATAGAGGGAGAAATGGCAGGGACCGAAGGCCAATAGGGGCCTTCTAAAAAGATTTTGGGAAAATTTTACTTTTCTAAAAATATGCCTCTACTTGCCCAGAAGCCTGAAAGAATCCTAAATGAAACAGTTTAGCACATTCATAGCAGTCCACTTTAAGGGAATGCATCTGTGTTGAACTGGACTCTCGGGTGACCTCAATGAGGTAAATAGAGTAAAAGTCTTACAAAGTAGGAAAGTGAGGCTTAGACAAGCCAAATGACCTAATTACCTCCAGAGCTGGAGCTGGAACCTTCTTACTGCAGAATTTCAAGTTGTTCCTATTGTACCTCACCCAAAGTTATAATCAGCAGGCGGGAGATCAAAATGGTTTTCCCACTGAAATATCTATGATGAGCTCAGTGTATCACACTGACCTTTGGAACCTTCAGCCTTCATCTCTCTGTTCTCCTGAATAGGGACTAGGAAGAGGGGAGAGACTACAAGGCTTATAAGGAAAAATAACAGCGATTTTGTTTCCTCTCTGCAGTTCTCATTTAGCTCCTCCTTGCTACTCATCACATCATCCAAACACACATTGGGACAAAAACAGAAAAGGAGACGCTAACATAGGTAAACAGATGGATTGATGGATAAAATTCATTTAAAAATAGTATACTGGATAATGTTTTAATTCTGATGAGTTATGAAGAATGTTTTTAAATCCTTGTAAATAACCCCCAAATGGAAAATATGTTCTTTTCCTTTGGTAGGACAAGGAAGGTTCATGAAATAAAAGGTTATAGAGTTCAAGCCTATACAGTTATCAAAGTACTAGAACAAGAGTGTATTTCCTGAATTTTAGAAGATGTTCTTCAGAAACAATAAAGGGACTACACAGTTTCACACTAGTCAGTAAACCTTGGAACTCACTCCACCAAGCAAGTGTAGGGTTTCAGATAAAGGCTGAATACAGCAGCAAGTTCAAGGACAGTTTGGAGACTTTCAGGCATGGCAGGAACTCAGTGGGGAGCTGGAAAGTTTGAAGAATGCCTTCAATTTTTCTCAGCGATGGATGGTAACTGTGTTTTCTACAACACGTTTCTTGGTGCCCCTATCACAGACAACCCAGGGCCACATAAAATAGCAAACAGGCCCAATGTGACATATTCTTGAATAAGGAATGGGTCACAATGTTCTTTTTCTGGCTTTGAGGCAGATTTCACTTCTTGTTCTGGATTGTTCTGCAGCTGTTGGCAGCACTGACCATAGGAATATTATCTTAAGAAAGATTTTCTTCAATGGAATGGGATGGAACCTTGGAGCATATTTAGAAAATACATCATGCATGTATCCAATGGAAGTTTGTTCCAGAGAATCATAAAATAAAGGCAACGGAATGATCTTCAAATACCAGAACTGCTAAACGGAAGAAGTGGTGTCTCTATCAATATAGACCAGGCTTGCAATACTATGGACAACCTTAAAATTTCAGGGACTTAAAACAACAAAGCTCTTTTTTTCCACCCTCACTAGCACTACCTGTCCATCTCTGATCTGAAGTGATGTGAAGGTGAGGGTTGAGACACTCAACATGCTCAGGCACACAGGCTGAAGGAGCCTTTGTTATCTGTAGAGTCCTGTTCACAGACAGGAAGAAGAGAGGCTAATTGTTCACTTCACACTGATTCTCACAAGTTTTTTCTGAAAATAACCTATCCCTTCTGTGGCCATTTTGTTGGCTGATGCGAGTCGCTCTGTCATGGTTAACTTTAAGGGTTTAGAGAAGGTGAAATCTACCACATCCAAAAGGAGGACAATAAATATTAGTGAACACCTTACGAGCTACCAGCAGCATATTTCTTCATTTGGCTCGAGGTGGCTGAGCCAATACCATTGTGTGCAAGGTGCAGGGAGCAGGTATTAAGAAACGGAAGAGCTTCCATATAGCAGTGAATTCCTTTTCATTTGTTGTATTTTAAGAAAAGCATAAAGACTTTCACTAAGAAATCCCAAATATCTACAGAAGCCAGGTAGGTGGCATAATATGTGAATCATCCAGGAAAAAAAAAAAAAAAAAAACCGTGTAAAACATATGGAAATAATCTATGGTTCCATAAAGACATTTGCTCTCTCCCATGTTTTTTCATAAATAGAGACTTCTCAATCGACTTTTGAAAGGGAGATAAGAATAAAGGGACATTCATTTACTTCTAAACAAAAACTGTGAGAGGAATGATAAATGGTGGCTGACACCCAGCCTTAGCCCATGAGCCAACAGAGAAAGGAGAAGACAGAGGAAAACTGGAGAGTAAATGCTCCATGGAAAAGGGAGTACAACTCTAGCTGATTGTTGCCATGTGGAGAGGCAGGACCGATGTAGCCAGATTTTCCAATTTTATTTTTTAAGAAAGGTCAGAATTCTTGATGTGCACATGCAATCTCTCATTTTTAAATGTTGGTGCAATTATTTTCAAAAAGACACTCTCTGTGCCAAACAAAATATGATGTAGGCTGCATTTGGCCAATGGCCCACTAGTTCGTGGCTTTTGCTGGAATGAACAATTCTGTTATAAGTGTGGGTGTGGAGGGAAATGGGGAATTATATGGTCTCTAAGATCTTCTTGGGAGCTCAATAAATAGCACCCCTTTTCCTGAATTCTATAACAACTAAAAAAACAAGACAAAGAAGTGAGCAGATGGGGGCCAAATTAGAACCTTACTTACTGAAGAAAGCAAGGTTGGGAGAGATGTGCAGCTGAGCTTCCTGGAATTTGACTCCAATTTCCAAGACCACTGAGTCAGGCCTCTCATCCCTCCCTTCCTCACCTCCTGCATCCACCTAAAGGATGTATGCTCTCTATGGGCAGCTAGTTCCCTAAAGAGAGAGAGACAGGGGAAAGGGACAGAGATGCCCATGTTTAGTTTCTCCTTCAAGATTCTGCCATCAGATCGATAAGTCATCTCTCCTCTCACTAATAGGGGTGGGTTAATGAAGGGGTTGTTAAGAGTCCAGGAGTGTTTCATATACACAACAGCAATGGGGAAGATAGGATCTCCCACAACAGTTATTTCCAGCCAAGGCCACCTCTAGCGCACTGTATATCTTTGTGCAAGTTACAAAAAGGCACTCCACCCTGGCAGATGAATTGCAGAATGGCCCTTTCCTCCCGGTCGATGCAGCCCCAGGCTGGAGCATGCAGCTTGGCAAGCAGTACCAGGGCTAGATTCCAGCTCACACTTGCCTACTCGGCCTGGTGCCTAAGTACAAAAACCCACAACTGCCCATAGCAGCCTGCTTCAGACTTTAATAATCCTATCAATTTGATTCCAGATTCTTCAGTCTCCAAAGGAACCACATTGTGAATAGAACCCACTCACTGTCCACCTCAAACAGTTGGAATTAATATTGGTCCAGGCTGTGTCAAGTTTGTGAACAGGGTGGAGTGGGGGAAAGGCTGGCTCCCTGGTATAGCCTGTGGCTGTTTTATTATTATTGTTTTCTCAATTCACAATCACTAAGTTGGTAGAAATTTTCAAAGAATGAACAGACATTTTTTCAGCATGTCAGAATTTAGTGAGGCTATAATCATTTCTTCACAATGTTTTTCAGTAAGGAATATATTAAGGGAGACGTTGTTTTAAAAGTTTCCATGTACAACTGTGGCTTGTCCCAAATTCTTTGTATTCAAATGTCAGACTATAATTGTTGGTTAGCAGCAAGGTTACCAGATGAGTTATAAAGCGCATTTCAAATGAATATCAAAAGGACTTAAGAGAAATACAATTAACAGCTGGTGTAGTTAAGGCAGGCTACAGTCTCACTGTAAAAAAATGATAATAATAATACAATCTTCATTAGAGTTGAGCACATTTCTGTGTCCATGATATAACATCTTTATTTCTAGAGTTCAACTCAAGAAGGAAGAAAGACATAGCACTCCAATGAAACAAAACAACAGGGGGACCTCCTCTTTTGGCTTTAGAGCCCCCCTCCCTCTGTCTCTGTACAAGGGAGCTTCTTCCTTTTGTCTTCTCCCTTCACTTCTTGCCTATTAAACTCTCTGCTCCTTAAAACCACACACACACACACAAAGAAAGAAACAAAACAACAAAAACAAGTGGAAAATTCTGTTTATCGGAGGTGACAGACATGCCCAAGAAGTGGAAAGCTGAATGAAAAACGAAGAATATTTAATTCAAGCGGATCTCTCTGTAACATTTTATAACCAGGGAAATGCAATCAGCATTGTCTCCCGAGAAACCCACACAGGATGTTAGGCTTCTAAATCGTTCATATTTCTACTCAAGCCAGGTGCTTTAGGAAAAAAAAAAAAATGTTCAGTGTTATTTAGTTGGAAGTTAGTTCTTTCCTCAACGGCATTGCCAACAAACAGGATTCCACATTTTTACCAGCCTATTTCCAGGTCACTGATGTGTTTTCAGAAAAGAAAGCAGACATAGTTAACTGAAAGGCCACTCTTTTAAAGCTGTTTGAGACCCATCCATTCATTCATTCAATACTTATCAAGCATCTCTAAAGGGTCATGAAAATAACTGCTTCATCAGCCTCACCTCCCTTCCTCTGTGAGTAAAAGTATGCAACCAAAGTTGCTCTTCTGTCTGGTTTAAAATTCTCACATATTTTCTCAGTCAGATGAGCAAGTGACACATTTAATACCCTTCTTCATTGAAGAAGAAACAAGCAAACAAGCAAATAAATCCAGTCCATTCCACCTCTAATTCTATGTGTGCTTTTTATAAAAAGGGTAATATATATTTATGATGATCACTTCCACCTTAAAGTAGAGAGAGAGAGAGAGATCCTGACTACAGGGAGGGGTTCCCCACAGGGAGCAAGAGCAAATACACCCCTGTTCTCAACTGGGGTTACACTAATCTTAGGCAGAAGGCTGTGGCTGTGCCCTCTGGAATCATGCGTATGGGTTTCCTCATTTCTCCTTCTGACTCTATTTGGAGACCTATGGGGTAAAAAGCAGGCCCACAGATAAATATCCCTAATGTGAGATGCCCATGATGATGAGCTTGCTTTCTCTTCTTCTCTCTTCCCTCACAAAGATAACAAACAGAGGAGGAACGCGTGGCACATGGGGAAGTGGAGTTAAAATGTACTGCACGTTACTAATCCTAACATAACATTGGCAGCTTGCACCATCCCCCTGCCAAACCCAAATTAACACACTGCCTTACTGGAAGGCAAAGGCTGCAGCTATATTTATAGCTCAATTAACAAGTTTCATAACTAAACCTCCAGAAGTCCTAGGCAAACCTGACAAATGCTATGCATCTTAACACCACGGTGACCCTGCCAGAATGCCACCATCTTCTAACAGGGAACAACTCCTGCTATCACCTTGCGAGAACAATGATGATTGGCACTGGCCCATCTGATAAAGGGAGGCTGGCTGGGCAACTCAGTTCTTGTCAGGGGTACGTCTCATCACAACTCTCAACCAACACACATACGGTCGATTCAAGCAGGCGGCTAATTCTTCCTTTTGCAGACGATGGAAATGCCTGCTTCCCGGGAGCCAATGGCTGTGGAGAATGACTGCCATCTTATGACTCAGGAGCCTTGGTCCTTCCGGGAACAGAATAACAGAAACACAGAGTACGTCATTTGGAGGGTGTTATAGCTTCAAAAGAAATAGAAAACCTCTCCACAATATCTTCTAAGCAGGTTATTTTTGCTAGAGGGAAAAAGGTTCTTCAGAGGATTATTAGTGCACAGACAGCACTGTTAGGGTACAGTAAAGTATTTTTAATATGGCACTTGACTTGGAGCAAACTGCATTCAGAGTCCAGGTGGGCTTTCCTTTTCTTCAGGAATAACACAAATGCTCGCATGTCACAGTGCATTGTGATAATCTGCCTGCATACCTGGCTCCTGCATGGGACTGTGAGTCCTGGGATGGAGGAGCATTCTGACACCTTATGTCCTCCAAGAAGTAAGCAGTAGTGAGGGCTCAGCATTTGTAAATGAGGAAATGAATACATGGATGAATAAATTAATAAATGGGCCGGGCACAGTAATCTCAGTACTTTGGAAGGCCGAGGTGTGTGGATCACCAGAGGTCAGGAGTTCGAGACCAGCCTGTCCAATATGGTAATACCTTGTCTCTACTAAAAATTAAAAGAAAAAAAATTAGCTGTGCATAGTGGCGAGTGCCTATAATCCCAGCTACTTGGGAGGCTGAGGCAGGAGAATCTCTTGAACCCGGGAGGCAGAGGTGGCAGTGAGCTGAGACAGCACGACTGCACTCCAGCCAGGGTGACAGAGACTCTGTCTCAAAAAAAACAAAAAACGAAAAACAAACGAACAAAAATCAACAATGCTATTCTCCTGCACACTATCAGAACTTAATAATTCTGCAAGCCCCTGGCTTTAATTTTCAGGCTGGAGTTAAATGTACTCTATGCACCATCCTCATACCTTCACATTAACCTAAACCCACCTCCAGCTACCTCTTTCATAGCTCTCCTCCTTATTAAGAATATGTTATTTAGGTTACAGAAATTCAGAAAAACACATACCTGCATAAAGAAGATGCGGTCGGGGGGAGAGAAAAAAGAAAGAAATTTGGAAAAACACAATTTGCTGGTCAGGGCCCCCAATCCATTTCTGTTGTTTGAAACCCTTGACTACCAACATGGGGGAGAAGAGATGGACAAGCATGAACACTGCTTAATATATTCAGGTACATAACTGAACTTTAGTTTTCCTGTCTGTTTACAAAAGGCTTAATCTAGAATGATCTTTAAGTGCCTTTTTAACTTTAAAATATTATTTTTTCTGCCATCTATTCATACACATACATATTAATGGCATACTTATTTGTTCTCTGTTGCCTCAAAAAAGATGTTTGGAGAAGCTATTTTTTATTTAACACACCAAAATTTCTGAGTGGGGTTGGAGAGAGCGCACACTCTTTTGGTCCCCTTTGAGCTCTCCTTGCTGGAGAACTTCTATTCCTATTCACAAGCTATTCTTTCCAAAAAACACAAGTAGACTACTTGCTCAGGACACCTTTGTGGCTGCTGAGAAAATATCATAAAAGCTGTAAGCACATCATAAAAAGGGTAGGACAAAGTGAGGTGCTGTCCTCAAGGCTGATGGGAGTAAGACTGAATACATTCTGCTAAGGTTCCGGGGTCTACTGTCTCTTCCTGCTTCTCCAACAGGACCTGGAACAAAGATGCCTTTAAAACAAAGACAACAAAGAGGTGTCCACTGAACAAATATGGCCCTAGCATATGTTTAGTGAGCCAGGTAATCTGTAGCCACTGTTATAGATATTGTTTTAATATGAGTTCAAATAAATGCCTTTGGGTGGGTCATGTACTGTGCCGTTTATCACTGACCCTCATCACTCACTATGTCTTACACCCGCATCTTTTCATTTATTCTGGGCACTGATTCTTTGCTAAACTCACTGTATCTGTCTTTTCCCACTAGTATAGAATGCTAAGTCTCACAAGTGTAAGTTACTCACGTGTTTGTTCACTTTTACCCACAGTGCCTAGAAGAATGGATGGCTCATTTTAAGTCCTCTATATATATTTGTTGAATGAATTTATGAAACTCCCCTGCCAAATGCTCCCTTTCAAAGCTCCCTCACTCTCTGTTCATACCACCACAGAAGACTTAATTTGACAAATATATATTAAGCATTAGACATTTATCCAAGTACAGAGGATACTGAGATTAATAATCCAAAGTTCCTTGTCTCAAAAAGCTCACATTTTCAAGAGACAGACACAATCATTAAAAAAAATAGTTTTAATGAAGGAGATACATTAAAAATGCCTTGGAAAGATTGCTAGAGAGCAGGGTACATTTGTAATTTGCCTCAGGGGTAGGAGAAGTTCATTACCTAGACAGGAGAGGAAGGGCTTTCCACAAAGAGAGAATGGGCTAGGCAAAGTTACAGAGCTGTGAAAGTACACATGCTCCAGCACAAACTACTTAGGTAGAAAAGACAGCATGGTGGAGGGGTGGCTGAGGTGACACTCAAAAGGCATTGCAAATCCAGGATTGTGAAGACAATCACAGGCCAAGCTGAGGAGTTGAGACACCATTCTACAGGAAAAAATATATTGAAGTATTTCAAACAAGGGAGTGCCAGAAAGAGAATGATGTCATAAAAAGTTACTCTAACATTGACTCAGAGAGTAGGCTGGCATGAAGATCTGCCAGGAGGTTTACACCACAGCCCAGGGGGGAGATGCTGAGCCTAAGGCAAGATAGGAGAAGTTGAGTTTCTCTTTGGAGAAATTTATGAAAGAGAAATTTTGAAGACATAATTAACAAGGATTATAAATCATTCTACTATAAAGACACATGTACACGTGTGTTTACTGCAGCACTATTCACAATAGCAAAGACTTGGAACCAACCCAAATGCCTATCAATGATAGACTGGATAAAGAAAATGTGGCACATATACACCATGGAATACTATGCAGCCATAAAAAAAGAATGAGCTCCTATCCTTTGCAGGGACATGGATGAAACTGGAAGCCATCATTCTCAGCAAACTAACACAGAAACAGAAAGCCAAACACCGCATGTTCTCACTCAAAAGTGGAAGTTGAACTATGAGAACACACGGACACAGGGAGGGGAGCGTCACACACCAGGGCCTTTTGGTGGTTGAGGGGCAAGGGGAGGGAGAGCATTAGGACAAATACCTAATGCATGTGGGGCTTAAAACCTAGAGGATTGGTTGATGGGTGCAGCAAACCAGCATGGCACATGTATACCTATGTTAACAAACCCGTACCTTCTCCACCTGTATCCCAGAACTTAAAGTAAAATAAAAAGAAAAAAAGAAAATAGAATTAACAAGTGACATAACAATTGAGGACAAAAGAGGAAAGATGAGAATCAAGCAGGGGCCTGAGGTGCCTGGCTTGGGAGAGAAACTGGAAAAATTATGTTGCTAATGAGGGGAAGACAGAAGTAATCAGCAAGACCACGGTCACTGCACTCTCAGCATCTTGGTCCATGGTGACCTTTATCAAGGAAGTTTCAGAAAAATGAGAAACTTTGATAAAATGATTAAAATAAGTGCAGTGGACCAAAGAATGAATGTGATATGAAGAATCAAAGGCTGGCAGAACAAGGTGTCATTTATTTATTTTTCCAAAAAACTTGGTGAAGAGAGATTGGGGTGGGTGGGCAGAGCAAAGATTTTTAGGACATTGAGACTCTTCTGTATAATACTACAATGGTGGACACATGTCCAAACCCACAGAATGTACAGCACCAACAGTGAACCCGAACATCAACTATGGAATTTGGGTGACAATGACGTGTCCATGTAGGCTCATGGATGGTAACACATGTATCACTGTGGCACAGGACATCGAAAGTGAGGCAGGTTCTGCATGTGTGGGGACAGGGGTACATGGGAACTCTCTACTTGCTGCTCAATTTTGCTGGGAACTTTAAAAACTGCTCTAAAAAATAAAGTTTATTAATTTTTAAAAAACTGAAATTCAAGAGAAATAAAGTGATATCTTGAGAGGAAAACAAAGTCAGGAAAGATAATGGTATTTTCTCTTTCACAGAATGAGAGCATACATGCATTGCATGTAAGTATTTTTAGGCTAAGTACTCTAGGAGGAAAATATTTGAGAGAAAATATAGTTGGTGCAAAAAAGTCCTTGGGAAGGACTTAGAACAGTGCCTAGTTCATGGTCATTGCTCAATAAATGTTATGTCATTATCATTACTATAATAACCATTACTTTTTTCTTTATTGTATAGTAATTTAGGTCACTGCCCTAGCTCACTAATGAGACCATTAGCTCATATAGGAAGGGTTGTGGCTGCTTAGAGTATGTGTTCCTTATAAGCACTTTTCTTTGAACAAAATACTCACTCATTGATTCAATCATTCTACATACTGAACAGATGACAGAATTAGAAGCTACTTCAGGTGGTCTTTTTGGCTTCTTCCTTTATTTCAAGTGTACTTTAAGCATTTTCATTCTTACCTTTGAAGTACCATATAAATGTGTATTAAGCAAATGTCTCTGGCCCTCTCAGATGGCAATGCTTAACTTGTAGGTGTCAGTATGAGACTTTCAGCCACAAGTAACATAATTACAGGTCTGGAGGAAGGAGATTGAGGGCACTAGTTGGGTAGGATCAGAGACTCCATAATGACATCAAGATTGGGCTCCTTCTGAACATGCTGGTCTCAGTACTGGCTTCATCTAAAGACTGGTCTCCTTTAGCAACACAAAATGGCTACAGTAGTGTTATTAGCCACATCTAGAGAACAAGATACCATTGCTTCCTGGGTACCTTTCTGGTGAGAAAGAACCTTTCCAAAAGACCCCCAACATACTTCTTTTACATTTATTGGTCAGAATTATGTCATATGCCCAAATTGCACAGCATTTTCAGTAGCAATGGGGAACAGAACGACCATGATTGCTTTAGAACAATCAGGGGCCACCCCTTGGTAAGAGAAGCAACGTTTTCAGGAGTACATGGTCTGGGGAGGACAATGGATTCTGGAATAAAGAGGTCCGGTTTTGGATGGATAAAGACCTGAGGTGGAGCAGAGAAATGGATGTTAGGTAGGCAGTCAACAGTGTTCATCAGACTTGAATCAAAGCTATTACAGCATAAGGGGATAAAATGATATAAAACATAAGATTTTATATCTTATGTGGACATACAGTTTGCTTCTGAAAGTTACTCCATAAGCAAATAGATGATATAGCAGTGAAGTCATGAGCAGGTAAATAACTACTTCAAGTTTCAACCAGGTGATGTGAGAAGGGCATTGTGAAATTACTTGGAGATCAATGCATACATTGCTCAGCTGTCTCAGTAGAGATTTCATGATACAGAGAGAGAGGTTCTTCATCCACTCCACCGACGTTTGAGTATCCGTCTTGTGTAATCTCTAATACCAAAATCTGGAAATAAACACTAATAAACAACTTTCCTTTCACTAAAAGAGAAAGGAA
The DNA here is from genome assembly GCF_000951045.1 of Mandrillus leucophaeus. Classification (NCBI taxonomy): domain Eukaryota; kingdom Metazoa; phylum Chordata; class Mammalia; order Primates; family Cercopithecidae; genus Mandrillus; species Mandrillus leucophaeus. Next base: position 2,152,477 of record NW_012105886.1, read on the forward strand.
TCTGGAAGAAAAGACTAATGACTAAACAAGTAACTATAATATGTGTTTGTAGATGCATGATAATTGTACAACACACAGTCTAGCACAAAATTAGTCAGGGTCAATTTTATTTGAGGGCAGGAAGGATTGAAATTCATAATGGAATGCAGAGTTTGAACTAGGTCATAAAAAAAATCAGTTGCAAGGGGCTGGAAAAGGCATCCTGAAATGAAGAAATAGTATAGCCAAAGGTGGAGAAACATGGACTATTATTCTGCTCCTAGGAAACCCCAAGTGGATCTGGAAGGCTGGAAGGAGTGCAGATGGAGGTAAGCCTGGAGATTTTGGCAGGAACTAGATGATGAGGGGTCTTTTTGTGCTGTGTGTAAACTGAGATTTTATGTAGTAAGTACCACTGAACACTTAACAAAGTGAATAGGTATTTTTAAATATCACTGGAAGCTAGGTCAAAGAGAGATTGGAATGAGAACAAGACTAGACATGGGGTGTTCAGTTTAGAAGTTTCTTCAATAGTTCAGGCATAAGCATGATACTACTTGACCCAATGCAATAACAAAGAGACTAGAGAAGGATGAGAAATAAAATACTTGATGAAACTCACTAAAATCTGAATGTGGAAAAAGAAATGCAGGAGTCCAGGATGATTGGATAGGTGAAAGTATAATTAATCAGGATGGAAAAGACAAGATGAGAATTTAAAACATAGGGCAATCAACTTATGCAGATTTGTCTGGGACTTTCTGAGTTTTAGTAATAAAAGATCTATATCCTGGGAAATCCTTCAGTCCCAGGCAAACCAAGATGATTGGTTATCATGCAAGGAAAAGTAAATTTTGAGGAAAATTTGATAAGTTCAGTTTGGAAGATAATGGATCCCAAACCTACTATACAGTAGAACATTTAATTTGCATCTACTTGGCCCCTAAAAAGATGGCCAGTTCAGTGAAAATTCAACGAGTTAGCATTCACTATGTCCCTTCAAAAAGGTGTTTGTAAAACAGTCTTCCATATTTCCATTCTATCTTGTAGATACCACCATCCAGCTTTCACGTATTTAATCTGGGAGACCCTGACACAAGTCGTTAAATGGTCTTTCTCCACTGGGGTTCACAGGCTACAGATAGAACATAAAGGATGATTGATGGACAATTTTTGAGTCGTTTATGCAAATTGCTTATGAAATCCTTAAAGAAATACATAGTACTGCAACCCATGGTCATTTCTATCAAAGGAGCTACCATCTGTTCTTATTGCCTACAAAATCATTATTCATCATAAATAAGAGTGCTTCTATGCCTTATTAATATTTCTACCACAAAGCCATACTTAAACTGTACATATATAAGCACTCAACAATTTGTTGCAAAACTGAATTGCATTAAGCATAAATGTACATATTATGCTTATTACACATTAAATCAAAACAGCTATGATTTCTAAATTCCTTTACCTTTCTTTCAATAAGAATTTGAAAACAGTAAATAAATAAATTTTAGGTTTGAACAGGTTTGAGTGGATTGTAAACATTCAGTTTAGTTTCATGAAAAGCCAAGAAACATCATGACAAAAAGGAGGTTCCATTGAATACATTCGTTTTTGCTTCAGACCAATATTGTCCCACCAATAGTGTACTCTATAAATTGACCCAGTGTTCTGAGAGTCCCCAAATGCCTTAACTAAAACAATGGGGCAGACATTGAGGATGGTGTTCAACTTTTAACTTAGCAATTCCCACTACTGATTTAAACCAGATCTTTAGTGTTATATTAACATAGGTTTTGGATTTAATTATCCTAAATGTCTAAAAGAATGCATACAATTCCCAAACTGTTTATCTCTTTTATGGTAAAATCTCTTCCCCTATCCCTGGAAATCTGTTTTAATTATTTAATCAGTTTGGCTGAAACTCACAAAGCATTAAATTGTTAGTTGTTACTTAACATTCCTTATAAATTGCATTTATTAATTTCTGGATAGAGACTTGTCCATAGCTACAGTAATTTAAATTAGTACCACATGGCTACAGACCGCTGCTGAATGATGATTAAATCTTTGGGGCAATTTCAGTCTTTTAAGATATTTAAATGGTACTAGAGATAAGCTAACCAAATTTGGGTCCAAGAAGTTACAATTTATCAAAAATGTAATAAACCATGGCCAGAATATTCATCGTAAGCAGCACATAATGTGGTCCATGAAATGACATTTTAGCATCTCTCTCACTGTGGTCACAGGGAAGTCTGCTGACGGTGCAGACACAGCAATGCTCCATTGATATTTAACAGTTCCCATCTACAAGGTACTTTGCAATATTGTGGCTTTTTATACACTCAAGTCCCCCTGATACTCTATCAGTCATTTTGTTATTCGACACAGTGACATATTCTGTTCTTGGTGTTTTAACTTCACAGGTGCAAACAATCAACATCACACACAGTCCCTCAGAATCTTAACAACAGAAGGAGGAGCTGTTGGGCCTTGGTGGCATTTCAGAAAGGCAGGAATTGCTAGGAGAAATAGCTCTGCAGGGACTTGACTCTAAACTAGTTAGGTACAGATGATGAGGGGTGGTTCTGGTAGTTAAGTGTCCTATCACAGGTCACAAAAGTGGAGAGGGGCTCTAGAACTCAGGTTTCCTTACCATCCATAACTACTTCTTCAATACCTTTTACCACTACTGACTTCACTCAACTGATACATTCCTAGACCTAAAACTTGCTTGGATCATTGATTCAAGGGAACCCACTGCGGAAATCAAGTGATGCAGATGAAATCTCTTCTTGCTTCTAAATCCTTAAAAAATTAGGAAAACAAAAAGAGGGAGATAGGCAGGGGATAGGGGAGACCATAAGTGCCTCCTACTGGAAAGACTGACTGAAACACTCAGGTAAAATAGTAAAATCAACTCATAAAATAATAGATTCATCTTCCTGCAGCTAAAGATAAATATTAAATAATCCTGGGTGCTGCTGGCTGCAAATTAATTTCTGTAAGGCAAATAGTGTAGTACGTATATGTGTTTCAATTTCTGTTTGGCAAGGTGCCTATTTTGAGCATCCTGCACAGACCTTTGAAGTACTTGGGCTGCTCTGATAGTGCAGATGCTTAAACAAGAATTGCTTCCTTGAGGCTCCCAGGCACTGTAAAAAGTGTGTTTTGGATCATCAGGCTCCCAACTAATTCCAGGTATTCAACCTAAAACACAACATTTTTTAATGCATTAATGATACATTGCAGCCCTTCCGAATTGAATTGTGCCAGAAGATAGGAGTGACATTAACTTATTAGAGGAGTCACAAAGTGCTGAACCACTGTAATTTGTGTTACCCAAATTACAGTCAGGTGCAGTCGCATGGGGCAAGTTGAAACAGGATATAGAGTGAGAAAAAAGTACTTCAGATAGAGCTTGCTAATGATTAATTTACAATAGAAGAAAGGAACAAAGGGCAAATAATGCACTGTATTCTAAATCATGACCCTATTAGAGTCATCCTGCCTGTCTACTCTTATACCATCTGAGAGCCAAGACATTTTATCCCCCCAGTGGTTTTAATGGTGCTTCTTTAAAACTGGCATTTGGCAAATCACATAAAATGTCTTTAGGAAGCCAAACACACTGGCTCAGGACCACCTCCATAGAAACTTTCAGAAAGGTTAAAATAAAAACCACCACCGAAACAACACCAAAAATCCACAACATAAACTTTTTCAGAATTTCCCTCAAAGCCACAGTCATTATTTGTTTTAATCATAAACACGAATCCCTGGAAGAATCTGGTAGGAGCATGGGGGTCAGAGCATAATTTTCTGGACCAAATAAGGTGAGTTCTTACTAGTCATGGAAAGAAAAAAAATGTTGCTGAGGAGTCTAAGAATGGAGCAACGCTCACTGCCAGTTTCTTTCTGTAGAAAGATTTAGTGGAATTTTGCATTTATAAATGGGGCCATAAAGTAGAATCCCTCCCTTTGATAGTCTACCAATGCTCCATGCCTCTTTCCAGAAGAAACATGCAATCCAGCAAACTGACCAAATTCTAACATGCATCACTGCATTCCGTCTTCTCTGAATACCTCCTGGAACTTCATGTGGTCTTCATTCCATGTTGCAAATCAATATGAACTGTTGGAAAATTGCCCTTAAGGTGACTGTGTTTCAGTACTGAGCAATATGACTCCTGAATGAAGATGCTTAACACACAGTGTGGCAGCTCCTGCCAGGCATGCAGGGAAGAGGCTCCGAGGTTGAATGTGAATGTGTCTCACAGTTAGAGATCAGAAAGATTCCTGACTTCAGGGGAGAATACCAGGTGATACAGAGCTAAGAAATACTGTGCTTTTTTCCTCGTCTTTCTTTCTATGCTTGATTTATTTGTCAAATCAGTTAAGGGAAATACTCTTTATCAGGTCAATCTTCCAGTTAATCCAAACCCTCTCACTCTACCCCACTCTCTCTCATTTCTCTGTCAGGGTTCCGGGCTACTTGGAGGTGCTGCCCAGAAGCCCACCAATGCTCAGAAGTGCATTTCTTGTCACAGGGAAGAAAATGTCCTTTTTTTCATCATATGATAAACACTCAAAATTTAAAGACCTCCATGGACTGACATAAAGTTGGAACGACTTTTGAAGAACAACTTTAATGGGGATGGGAATCTCTGGCAGGGGGAGAAGGGTGGAAGAGATGGAAATAACAGCAGCATAGTTTCTGGAAAGCGAATAGAGAGCATGAGGGACCAACATGGGACAGGAGAAAGGGTGTAGAGAAGAGAAACTGTGGAATGCCTGAGATTCGTTTAATTCTTGTGAGGCCCAAATTTCTACTTTCTAATGACAACGTTGTAGATGTCTGACTATGTTTTGTATTTGAATAGCAATCTATTTAGAATTATCCAGCTCTAGTTGGTCATCTGAACTTATTTTGCACTTTTCTGGGTACATTTCGTAGCCCGATATTTAGTTAAGAGCCTAGGATTACTGGGCACTGAGTTAGGCACCAGGGGCCTGGCGGGGAATGGAACCAATGTCGCTCTTGCCCCTCCAGATCTTCTGTCGCTGTAACCGCACCTGGTAAACATTATGGAAAGTCTCACAGGGTTAGGAAAGGAAACCCAGAGGAAGTGAGAGCCAAGCTGAGACTTTCTTTTTTCTTTTTTGTCCCCAAGAAAATTTTATTTGGATTTTCACACTATCTCTAGTTCATGTAAATCAACATTCTCTGCATTTTGGTTGGCAGATCTAAACTTCAGCCTTGCCTCTGCTAAAATTACAGCAAAACCTTAATTATGTTATATTGAACTATTAGGGTTGCACTTTAATGATGGTTTTCAGGTCAAATTCTTTTTTAAAATATTTTATTTTATTTATTTTTTATTTTACTTTAAGTTTTGGGATACATGTGCAGAATGTGCAGGTTTGTTAGATAGGTATACATGTGCCATGGTGGTTTGCTGCACCCATCAACCCGTCATCTAGGTTTTAAGCCCTGCATGTCCTAATGCTCTCCCTCCCTTTTCCCCCCACCCCCCAACAGTCTCCTGGTGTATGATATTCCCCTCCCGGTGTCCATGTGTTCTCATTGTTCAACCCCCACTGATGAGTGAGAACATGCGGCGTTTGCTTTTCTGTTCGTGTGTTAGTTTGCTGAGAATGATGGTTTCCAGCTTCATCCATGTCCCTGCAAAGGACATGAGCTCATTATTTTTTGTCGCTGCTTAGTATTCCACGGTGTATATGTGCCACATTTTATTTATCCAGTCTATCATTGGTGGGCATTTGGGTTGGTTCCAAGTCTTTGCTATTGTGAATAGTCACACTGAGACTTTCATGACATGGAGAAACACGTCTGATCATCTTTGTGAGTCTAATCTCAGAATTTCAAAAGTTAGGAATCTCCTCCCTGCCCCGGCTCAGGGCACCATAATGAGGAACTAAGAAAACAGACCTCATGTGGGAATATGCAGAGCTTGTCAGACAGCAAAGATAGTACATCATCAATCCTGGGAGGCCAAAGAAGACAGCAGTTGTGGAGTGGGGTCCAAGGCTTAACTTGAATTTCTAAAATGTCCCAAGCAAAATGTGTGGCTGTGTCTTTGGGGACATAAAATCAAAACTACTCATGCCGCTGTATAACCCCTCTTCCTGGTAAGATGCCTTAAAAAAAAAAAAAAAAGCAGATGCAAGTAGTAGTAAATATTTGATTTTCTCTCCTCCCTTGTGTGATGTGGCATTGAGCTCACCCTATGCCTTGCTGTATTTGGTGATGTGGTTCCCAGGGTCTTGGTTCTATTGCTGCATCACCATGAATGGTAGTTGAGTACAAATGAGGTCTGTCAGAAGTGAAAGAACTTCAAAAAAGAATGTCACCAAAGTCTTTATTTGACATTTGTAGTTTAGGGTAAATCAAATGCCCAACTCTACATGGATGGATAAGCTTGACACAAAACAAGCCTGGAATAGGAGGGAATTAATCTGACCTCACACCTTCAGAAAGGGTTATTATTTATTACTATCTTTGACCATATTCCCATGATGCAGAATACTTTGAAGTGTAAAAACGCAATCATCCAAGAGCTTAGACTATCTCATGTCAAATATCTGTATTTGGGTTAGGGAAAAAGCGAATATTTGCTGTTATGCACAAAGTATCTGAGGGATGAATTGTTCACTTTTGTTTAGATAGGCTGTCTGTTACATGGGTTTAATTATTTTCCCCATTTTCTTTTATATGCACTTTCTCTCCTGTTGTGTCAGGATTTTATTATTGTTATTATTTTTAATCCCAGAAAAAAGGGAAAAGATTCAATAAGGAAAAAGCACAAATGCTCTAAAATCTACTATAATAATGTGTTCAGTAGGAACTGTGGTCATTGTAGGGTAAAGTTGCACACCTACTCATTCTTTTGTGATGATCATGTTTTTACTATTTCAAATTTAATACTTTTTCTAATATATTATATGTTACCTCCCATGTATTTAAGCTGTACTTAAAAGCATGCTAAGAACTGGTAATTCTTTAATGGTTGTTCACTTACAAGCGATTGTGGGTCATTACACAATCATTTAAAGGGCATTAATGAGAACCATTTAATGGTTTTAGTAGAATATCATTGTAAGGGACAGGGGAAAAGTTACTGGCTGTAAATTTTTATGACCATTTCTAACAAAACGTATTACTTTAAAGATTTATGTATGTAACAATGAGTACAATAAAAGCCATGCTAAAAATAATTTGAAATCAAAGTAATGCATATAGATAAGTCTTTGCTCTGCTGCCATTGGGTAGGCCTCAAGAAAAAAAGATCTTCCTTTTCACCTTCCTTCTCCTATTTGTGTGTGTGTGTGTGTGTGTGAGAGAGAGAGAGAGAGAGGGGGGGAGAGAGAGAGAGAGAGAGAGAGAGAGAGAGAGAGAGAGAGACAGACAGAGTCTCGCCCTGTTGCCCAGGTTGGAGTGCAATGGCACGATCTTGCTCACTGCAACCTCCAACTCCCAGGTTCAAATGATTCTCTTGCCTCAGGCTCCCGAGTAGCTGGGGTTACAGGCGTCCACCATAACACCCAGCTAATTTTTGTATTTTTAGTAGAGACGCGGTTTCACCATATTGGCCAGGCTGGTGTCGAACTCCTGACCTCGTGATCTGCCCTCCTCGGTCTCCCAAAGTGCTGGGATTACAGGCGTGAGACACTACACCTGGCCTCCTTCTCTCCTTTCCCCTCCTTCTTCCTCCCTCCTTTCATTTCCTCCCTTCTTCCCTGCCTCCCACCCTTCCTCACTCTTTCCATTTTCTTTCTTAAAGGACACTTCAGTACTTTGAAAGATTTTGTTGTAATGAAAATGATTAGAGATTGAAATATTAATTAAAATGTTTTCTAGTTGGAGGGCAGGGTAGACAAAGAGGTAAATACAGCAGCACAGCATTGCATACAAATACCTAGACGTAGTGAGTCTTTGTTTACAGACCTTTCTTCAATATATCATTAGTTCAAACTATTTCCTGTTATACACCATAGGACTAAAATAGAATATCCAATACTTTCTAGGACATCAATCCCTGAGGTAGGACAGGGAACTAAAAAGGAACTAGTCCTGGTAGGATAGCCATGGAGATCTGTAAAATACCGACAGAAATCATCCTCACATGTGCGCAGAGGAGCAACATACATCTTGCTCCGTGCAGTTCACCTCTTGAAAAGAAATGGGTATTTGAGAAGCTCACTCTACTGAGGGAGTAACCTTATTAAAGTGCTTTAATAACACAACAGTCATCGTATTATGCCTGGTTTTGTCCACTTATGATTCTCATGGAATACATAATGAATAAGACAATGCCCCTTTCCCAGTATTCTTGCATAAGCAGGGAGGATATTTCTAATTAAAAAGGCAGAGTTAGTACAGCACATGAAATGAACAGAACCATATCTCTCGAAATGCTGAGATTTTACTATTTGCATTAAGTCATGCTTGTATTTCTCTCTGAATCTAGCCCCATACCCATTACCAATAAGATGAAGATTTAAGATAACTTGGTCAAAAGATGGTGAATTACAACTTTTAATTAAAATGTGGAAAATAGTTGCTTTAAAATAAACATGATAATACTTTCATGACCATTAATTTTTTATGGAGAGAACAACAAAAGAAACCTGAATATTTTAGAATGTGACATTATAAAGTCAGACAAAGGGGATTTTTAGAAAGCTATGGATGTCCCAGAGAGATGACTGTGTACTTGCTACTCTTCATTTCTAGTGCCTTGGAAACCCCAGCGGAATGCAACCCATACATCTGGACCCACAGTGATTTATTTACTTGACTACACTCAGGTAAAGCCAATGATGACCATGATGATAAGATAGTAGGAAAGTTTGGGGTTGACACAGCATATTTACATCAAAGAACAATTCAATAAATATTAATTGATAATAGGGAGAAGAAGAGCTGATTTCTTAATGTGACCTGTAAATATTAATACAAAATACAATTTTTATAAATCTAATATAGGGTTTAAATACTATTGATACTATGTTGTAGATTGAATATAGCAATAAGATTGAAAGATTGGTGATTTGTGAGTGTGCACTATGGTTCACTTCACCATCATTCATTCATATTCATGCAGACTTAGCTTCACACTTTCTACCATTGTTTCTAACTCTTCCCCTAAATAAATGTCCTATTACCATTAAGTCTTCTCTGACTGAATATGTGTGCATAGTCTTCTCTCCATCATTTTATTCATGCCAATCTCTGCCAGGAATTACCCTGATTTCTCCCTACCCACATACTGTCTGTCTAGATCAGCACACCCCTTCCAGGAAGCCTTCCTTGATTACTCTTACTAAAGGCCTGGCCTCAAAAATCTAAATCTACCACTGCATACTTAAGTGAATCATGGTAGGAGTCACTGAGGAGCCAGGATTGTTCACCTTCTGGCAGGCCAGACATTCTTTTGGATCAGTTGTCATCTTCATCCATAAAATAAGGAAATAATCATGTCTGCTTTTGTAAGGTGGGTGTGATAATTACATGAAACACACATAAAAAAGCATCTGGAACAGCTTAGTTTCAGAATAAATGTTTTACTTCCTTCTCTCTTTCCTTACCTCTTGAATTCAGAGAAATTTCCAAGCCATTCAGATATACTAACTTACTATATTTACTTACTTTCTTGTGACTTTCAATTTTTATTTTGCGGGCCTTCATTTTCCATTACGTCTCCCAATTAGTCTATGATTCCCCAAAGGAAGGGACCCTTATTTATGTATCATCATATTTCCTGCCAGTTAGGATCAATAAATATCTATGAGAAGAATTAATATTAGTCATTTTCTCCAGTGTTTGCATCAAATTTTAATTTTCATAAAATAAAAGCCCCAAATTCCGAACAATGTATTCTATTTTTTGAATCTTCTGCTATACTGTATATGACTGAATTTACATACAGGGTGGTGAGGGAGGCATCAAAATGTTATCAGGTAATTTCTTATCACCCGAGCTGGCTAGCCAAGTTAGGCAACACGTGGTACTAACAAATTCAAGATTATACATTTGATTCTAATGTGAGTGTGTTTGTTTTGCAGAATGAAATTTTCCATACCTAAGAACTTTGTTTTTGTACTGCTGGGAAAATGTCAGAAAGTAAAAATAAAAGAGTGCTAATGACCCCAAGATGGTCTTAGGAAGTGAGAATCAACAAAAACAGGAAAAATAGAAATTAAGCCTCATACATTATGGATGGAAAGAAGATACCTGTGTTGTCTCGGTAGTCAAAGGGCAGTGCATTTTAACATTCACCATTTAACTTGCAAGCTTCTTCCCATCATTGCATTCGGGTAGGTGTGGTTCATAAGGCGGCAGAGCAGAGTGCTTGTTCTGGCCTCTGTTGCCAGATGGGCTAACTCTGCTCTGCAACTTGACCAAGTTACATAGCCATGCTCCACCTCCGTTTCCTGACTGGTAAAACAGATAAGAGAATGAGAGTTCCTCATAGCATTGTCAAGAGGCATAAAGAGGGAACCCAGGTAAAGCTCTCACAACAGTGCCTGATGAGGGCTATGCAAGGATCAACTATTAACATGGCAGAATCTAAAACACCTCACCAGGATTCTGAGGTAGTGCTTATTTCTCTACTCCATTCTTTGTCCTTTCATAATGAGCAGACCCCAACCAGCATGTTGAGAAATGCTGAGACTGGACTCACTATCTGGGTGTTCCTCCCTCTCAATCAGAGGGAGAGAAATGAAACAGAAGAAAAATTACAGGTGGCTTTTCCCCAAGTCCTCTCTACAATTGCTCTGACACTTTTAAAAGCCAACCATTAAATGGGTGTCCCATTTCTGTGATGCCTTGTGCCCCGGACACTCTCTGTGCTGATGACTTTAGTTTGCAAGTCTGGATTTAGAAAGCATCAAACTAGGAGCAAAATGAGAGATGCCAAATAAGAAACTCCTCCCTAAGAGGTGAGGAAACATAATGAGATAAAGGATAATAGGGGGTTACATTACTGAAATATCCTCATTCCAGAGATTACAACAAAACAAGAGTAGTTAAATGCATAATGAAGTCAGAATCAACAATTAGTAACAAAGTTCAGCTCTTAGAATCAAAATGAAATGTTGGTGGTGCCTTGAGACATTATACATCTGACTAGCAGTAGGAAATGAAATAATTTTGCGAATTATACTGGGAGGTTGGTTCATCCTTAAAAGGTATGCATTATTATGTGTCATCTGATTTGGTGTGATTTCTAGAAAGAGAAAGGTAAGTTAAAAATAGAGATTCCATTTTAATGCATGTTTACTCTTGCCTTTGTCTGGAATCCAAAACCGACAACATGTTCTTCCCATTTACTGAAGCAGTATTATTTTTATATAAAGTTTGAAACCATGTGCACTGCCAAGGCACCCCTCCAAGAAGGTAAGCCCGATATTTCCATCTATCACATACTCTTCTGACTTTTTTTACTTAAGGGCTTGTCATTCAGTGGGGAGGAAGATCCACCGAATACCAGCCACGTGGAGTTTTATTCCTTCATGCTGTTTGTGATAAACTTCGGGGGACATATTTAACATTCTACAAAAAATGAAATTTCTGGGGCCACCCAGCAGGAGGATAATAACACCATTCTTACAGCAGCATTGAGCTTTAAGACACTGCCAAACTGTCCAGGCACAGAATGTGACAGAATAGGGGAGTGGGGGTGGATAATTTCTGCAAGCTTCTAAACCACCCAGTATTAATCTCCTCATCCCCCATGCTATTATTACTATGTTGTTGTTGCTGTTATTATTGTTATTATTGCTCTTTGTCTTCTTAGGCATAGTCTTCCCTGGGAAGACAGAACTGTTCACCTTCTGGGAGAGTAGTGATTCTTCTGGATCACAGATTATCACTTAGCCGGTTTCTCTGAGTTGCTAAATTGCCGAGAAAACCATGGGGGTTTGGGCTTCATGCCTGGAAGAGGCACAGCTGGGGACAGGCTTAGGGTGCATGCCCCCACCATTCTCCTGTATTCCTTTGGCCCCATTTCCTACAACCTGGAAGAAGAAACAAAGTTGCCAGAACCTGGCTTTGTCTCCAAATTCACTTAGCCATCATTTCAGAGGCTCTAATAGGCCCCAGGTCTGTGGTTGGGGCTGTTCAGAAATAAGGAATTCCGAGTTTTAGGAGCAAGTTGGGGTTGAGACATATTATATTCACACACGCACACACACACACACACACACGCACACACACAATCAGGCCTTAAAGACGAGCATAGGGTGTAAATGTCCTCAAGCTCTCCTGTCCTTAGAAATGTGTTAGAACAGCCCTAGCAAAGCCCTAGGGAAAGTGCAGTTGCTGGGACATTAACCAAGATATTTGGAGATCTCACTTTTCTGCTGGAAGCAAGAGAGCAGGGACAATGTTAATTGCAAGAAAATGAGCAAAGAAGCGGGTTTTAACTTTCATGCTCTAACAGGGCAAGAGAGGGAGATTACAAGGAAAGCACAAAGGCAAATGCATGAAGCCGTCTTCTGCCTCCCAAGGGAAGGAGATGAGCATCACAGGATTTGCTGCAGAGGCCCACGGCCAGCACAATCTATTAAATAGCTCAAGTTAGTCAATGTGGAAGAAATTTTTAGACACACATGCCCAACCATATGTGCATGGCCAAGATTTAAAATAGAAAAGTGAGAGACTGTTGGATGACTGAGGATTTTTCCCTTGCCAGGAAGTCCTCCTTAAGGATTTCATAGCTTGCAAAAGAGAATTGCTTGCCAGACAAGCCAAGAAAAAGACATAGAAGATTGGGACCTGCTTCCTTAATGATGAAATGTCACGCTGCTATGTAAATCAACCTGAAGAAAAGAGGCAGGCATGATTAAGATGGCTCTGCAGAAACAAGAGAGGTTTCTTGACATCTCCTCCCTAAACTGCTTTAATTCCTCAAATCTCAGGGCTAGAAGCACACACACAATGGAATCTTATGGCAGCCACATTGGGCAATAAGGGAACACCTGTTCCATAGGATTTCTGTGTTGCAATAAAAAACTACACTATATGGCTACAATTAATAAGGGGCAAATACAAATATCCTGTATTACTAAGTTAGTGGCAGATCAAAGAGCTGCCCCACTGGGTTGCAGTGTGCTTCTAATGTATGTGGAATGAGACTACGACAAATGAGATGGATCTTATCAGCCACAAGAGTATCAGCTTTAATAATTTTCCATTACACTAGATAGATGTTTTTTAAGGAACATTCTACCAAACACCCACCTCAGAAAGCCTATGCTTTAGTTCTTCCCTCTGCCTCCCCTCCTGTCTCTTTTCTCCTCCCCAGTCTTCCTGAGACCATCAGAAAGAACTTAGATGGTACACCATTCCATAGCATGGTGTACAAAACACTGATATAGCTTATGATGGCTAGTGTTTGGGTATGTAATTACTCAACAGCTATGGTTGAAAACGTGCTTGTTGTTTTGGGGAAAGGGGTGGTTTGGGTACAGCATAAAAACATAAAGCTATCCTCTCACACCTTGGGAGCTTCAGTGCTGCAGGGCTCTGGCTCTAGGGTCATTTGGTGTAATTTGTGTGTTTCACAAGAATTACAATAATATCTTCCATAACCCAGGAAGTTTCCTCCTAAATTGTGCCATCAATTTTCAATTCACTTAGATCCCTATAATTTTATGACTAGAGGGGGCTTTAGAATTGATTTAATCAAACTATGTCATTATACAGAAGAGAAAGGTGAGGCCCTGGAATGTTAAGTGAGTTGTCATATCACAAAACTACTTGGTAGGTATGTCACGATGAGTTTCCCAATCCTTTGACTTCTAGTCTAGTATTTCCAACACTATACCATACTTCAGCATCATGCTGTGTAATTACTCTTCCATGCTCCTAGGAATAACATGGATCTCTCTACTAAAAATAAGTACTTCTTTTCAAATCTCAGCCTACTAAAGTGAGAGTGATCTCTGATGACACACTGGAAAATAAGAATTCCCTACCAGGAAAAATAATGAGAAGATGGATTGCCACTGATAAAAAATCAAACTGGGACTGTCTGAGTTGTATTAAATATCACAACCACATTATTAATTGATGCCAGAAACAATTCTGTATTATGAAGAAAACATTAATATGATAAAAAAAAATCAGCCCATGGACCACCTGGAGAGTATCTGTCAACCATAAATATCTCCACATCGTAAGTAGGAATCTCTGCTCCATAGGCAGTGATGTGGCTGCCTAGCCCCTCTATGCAGACTCACCCAAATAATCACCTCCACTATCATCAGTACCTAATTTGGTGTGTTTTCTAGGCAAAGGGTCAACTAAGTGCCAGGAAGTGGCAATCTTCATTTACCTCCCAGCTGTAAAGGTGATAGAAAATGGAGTCCACCTACTCGCCTCTCGGAGAGACAGGAGTACAACTTCACACTAGAAGACTATGCCACAGCTCTCTAGGGAAACTCATCCTATAGTCTTCTAATCATGCCATTGATGTCTCTAACACATGGGTTACATTTGGTTTTCATCTTTCCTGTCAACTTCAATTACTCTTTTAAGGTACCATGGGGAAATTTTCTAAACCCTTAACGGTGTAGCTCTGTCACTATTGGGGAATCACACAATCAAGCAAAACAATTTGGCTCCGTATCCCCCTTTTTCTTCTTTTTTGCCTTTGCCAGCTAGTTCAGGACAATGGAAAGAATAATTAATAGCACATTCAAAGACCTGGGTTTCAGTCCTGACACATTAACTAACTACACAGCTTGCGAGAGTCACTTGATCTTTCTGGACCTCATCTCTTCATCTGCAAAATGGAAGCACTGAAGGAGATACACTTACACTGAAGGAGATATACTTACTTTCTTGAATCCTTAATATTCTGGGAACTTCTTACACCACAGGACTATCACCAGACACAAGATATCAGAGATTATGAAGTCCCTGGCAGATAAAGCTTAAAATTCTCTTAATTATAGTGTCTAACAAATCCTAAGCTACCAATAAATAATCAACTTTCAAGCGAAAGCATTCCAGCAGCATTTATTGCCTGCAAGTTGATATGAAATACTAATGTCAAGTACTAGTAATGGTACTTGAATTACTGTATGTATTCAGGTAATTACTGTATGTAATCTGCAAATATGCAATAGCATGTACATTGTAATGATAAGGATAACAATGCAGTTGACAACAACTTAGGCTTGCATAAGATTATTTTACTTAGGGTTTTGAAGTGTTTCATAAACATTGGCTCATCTATTTTCTGAATACCAAAAGTGCAAGTTACAGCTGGGGACTGAGAGAAGGAGGGAGCAAAAGTGTATGTCTATACTTTGGAGATGGGTAATCCAGGCCCTGGCAAAAGTACTGATTTCCCCTGGGTGACACAAAGCCAGGGACAGGCCTGGGAACACGGGCCCAGTTTCTGGGTATGTAGCCTGCTGCTCAGAACAGTCTACCTCAGCTCTCCAATTTACAGTACGAAGTTTATGACATGGCATTACCTAGGCACTATCAGGTGTCAATTTCCTTTACAATTTTATAAAATATCATTTGGAAGGAGGAAGAAATTTATGCTTGTGCACTAAGAGCTCTCCTGTCTGCCCACTTTCTTGGGACAAGAGTTTGTTTCACTGAACAGAGTTGCAAATACGAGGCACACAGTGCTGCGAAAGCCACGGGGTTTGTTTTTAATTTAAAGAATGGCTCTGATTTGGCTACACGTTTTAAGCAGGCACTGTATAATACAAATCCACTGAATTCACTCAGATGGGAACAAGTTATGCCATCTTAATACTGTCTAGAATCCAGATGCGTAGTTACTGTTTTCTTTTGCTTTGCTTTTTTTTTCTCTTGCTGCACAAAATTAGTTCCTTGGATACCAAGATTCTAGAGGCTCATTGTCTTGCAAAATATTCAGGTGCCTCACAACAATCTACAATAATAAACCTCCAGTGTTACAGCAAAACACATATGAAAATGTGAAATAATATATGTGTGTGTGTGTGTATATATATATGCAAGTACACGTAAAATGAAATATAGACGTGGTATGAGAAAGTGAATTACAAACACAAATAAAGAGAAACCAGGTAGGGAGACAGCAAGATAGCTTCTCTTCCAATCATGTGAACTGAGAAATAGAATGGATGCTCATTAAAGTAGTTTACTGGGACTCCAATTTGTTCTGTGATTAAGAGATATCGGTTAGAGGAGATTGGTGAGGGAGATCAATATTCTTGTCTTCATTCTTAATTCTTCTTTAATGTCTCTGTCTCCACAGGGCAGCTGAATCAGAGATGTAGAGTAAATCTTTATCCACCAGGGGGCTGCACTTCAGGGGGAAAAAAAAAAAAAAGGTCTGGTCTACCTCAGCTAGATAAATCAAGTTGATACCCAGCTTTCTTTGTCCTTAAACTCCCAACTTCTGTTCAAGTGTTGCCATGTTTCTGACTAGTAGATGTGATAAGGATGAGGCATGGAGAATAGTATTGGCTGCAGTCATGAAGAAAGTCATTCCTGGATCTTAAAATAATATGATGGTGTACTGTACCTAACAGGGTCTTTTATACCAAAGTACCTCAGCAATGGTATTCTTTCCTCATCTTTCTCTACAACTCAAATTCTTACCTAAAACTCAGTGGCGCCATCGTCTGAGGCTCATCGTGACAGAATCTATCTTCTTCTCTCTGAGTATCCCAGGTTCAATCTCTCTGGCAATGGTTCCTAACTACAGGTTATTTTACTTTCCAGGACACATATGCAATGTCAGGGAATGCTTAACTGTCACAAGTAAGGGAAGTACTACCACTACTACTACTACTACTACTATCTAGTGGGTAGAGCCAAGAGATGCTGCTCAACATCTTACAATATATAGGACAGCCCCTATCAACAAAGAATTACCCATCCCAAAATGTGAGTAGGGCTGAGACTGAGAAACCCTCCCCTAAAGTAATGGGGAGACCTTGATGCTTCAACCCAAGTGACTGGTGGGTGACACACCTCACTGAACTCCAGATCTTTGACCTGGAATTACTCTAATAATCTGAAATGTAATGCTTTCTCCTGCTTTACAACATGCATGTTACATCCAGCTAAACCTCAAGTCAATCTTGCTGTCACATGCTCTAAAAAAGGAATCAGAAGTACTTTACTTAGGGCACTGGCTAGGAGACAGAGAAGAGTTTATTTTTTAATTTTTTGTTGTAAGCCTCTGTGCCTATAAATTTTTAAGCTATTTGTATGTTGCAGGCTGCCAGGTATTCATCAAGACCTGTTTCCTTAACTTCCTGGACACACAGACTACATTTCCCAGTCTCCTTTGCAGGTGGATGGCCATGTGACTGAGTATTACCCAATGGAATGTGAGAGAAAGTGACAAAAGCATCTCTAAGCATAGCCCATAAAAATGTATCACCTGATCTTTTACCCTCTCTCTTTCCCTGATCCCTGATCAAATACTAAGTTTCTAGCAAAAAGAACTGAAGGCCAGAAGGGATGATGGATCCATCAGATGCAAAGAACCTGGGTCCTTGAAGAACTATTTTGAAGACCACTTGTTAACTAACAACACCTGCACAGGACTTTATGTGAATAAGAAAATAAGCCAGTGAGAGTTTGGAGGTGTTACAGTATCTAGCATAAATTACCCCAAATTATTATAATATGCATGAATTACTTTAATTTTACAAGTTATAATTCAAATATAAATCATTTAGTTGGTTTAAAATTTTTGTGGAAAGCATGTTGCTGTCTGGTTTCTGTTCCAGACTTACCATAATGCCACCTGAAATTTCTTTTGCAAATGTAAACTGACCACATTACTTTCAACCTTGAAGCACTTCACTGGCCATGCATTGCCCTTAGTATAAGATTTTAAAATTTATCAAGATTCACATGGCCCTTCACAATTGCAAGAGAACCAAGTGCTTGAGGAATAAACTCAGGGGTGTGCTGTTGAAGAGAAAAGCTTCACCTCCCACTACAGAAAGGGAAGGACCCAGTTACCCTTTTGATACTGCGTGTAGCTAGAGTGTAGACTCAAACAATCTAACATTCTTATTTGAGATTTTTTAATCTTAAGGATATAAAGCGAAACAAAGAGAAAATTGAGAAACTATTCAGGGTGACAGTCATGAGAATGAAGCTGCAAGGGCACCAAATTTCCAGGACAGCAGTGGCAGTGACAAGTATAACCTAGACTGTTCCTGCAGTGGGGCCTTGGCTATGTGGCCCTGCTACCAAGCTTCCTTTAGAGCTTGCCTATTTATGAATTTTAATTTGGTTATTAAGATCCCATTGGTGCTGTGAGAATTTATAAATTCCATTTCTGCTCTAGTTAACCAATTTTAGAGTCTATTGCTTGCAAGCAAAACCTTTGAGTAATAGAATATCTTCCCCTCACCCTCAGGATTGCAAGCTCCATGGGGGCAGAAACCATGTCTGTTTTGTTCAACATTGTATCTCCATCTTCTTCCTGCTACACAGTGCCTGGTACACAGTAGAAACTGATTAGATATTTTTAAATAAATGCATGAATGAAAATACAGGCAGGCAATCAGGCAAATGTACACATCAGCATCAGCCCCCAAAGGGTGTACTATCATCACACCATTCTAAAATCAAGAGTTCATAAGGTAGGAGGTCAGAAAATTAGGGAAGGTAGGGTTGAAGTGGAAGGGAAATGGCACCTGGGTGATGAGAGTAAGGGACTGTGGGGATGCTTTGCTGGTTAAGGGTTGTATGGAAGGAAAGCCAACTCCAACTCTCTTGCGTCCTGCTGGATAGTGGGAACAGTGAAATAACTACAGTTTTCATGTAACTACTAGCAAGTATATCTCCTTCCCAAGTTCTCCAGCAAGTGACTGCTTCCCAAGCATATGGAGCTTGGTATTGAGGAGTCAGAAAACATGGGTTCCCTCTTGAAAGGTGATTTCCCTTTTCCAACCCTCAGTATCCTGGCTCCGCCTGCTTCAACTACCTGGCAGTTTGGCTTTTAGAATTGTATTAGTCCATTTTTACTCTGCTGATAAAGTCATACCTGAGACTGGGAAGGAAAGTAGGTTTAATGAACTCAGTTCTATGTGGCCGGGGAGGCCTCACAATCACGGCGGAAGGCAAAGGCACTTCTCACATAGCAGTGGCAAGAGAGAATGAGAGAGAAGCGAAAGTGGAACCCCCTTTACAAAACCATCAGATCTCGTGAGATTTATTCACTATCACAAGAACAGTATGGGGAAAACTACCCCTGTGATTCGATTATCTCCCACCAGGTCCCTCTCACAGCACATGGGAATCATGGAAATAGAATTCAAGATGAGATTTTGGTGGGGACACAGTGCCAAGCCATATCAAGAATTCAACAAAATAATGCATTTCATAATGCTCTATAAATTGATAAAGCATTACACAAATGTATAGCAAGATCTTTAAGTGCACAGTTCACCTTAGGAATGGCAACAAAAATCTCAAAAGAGCACCTCAATTACTCAAGAAAGCAGAATGTCTTTCTACAACGTGGGCTGCAAATCCACTTTAAATTGGAATGATACTTTTTCTTCCACAGGTAGAAATCACCCATTCTAGTTAGCGTGGCTATTCAAGAGTAGAAATAAGTTGTTTTATGGAGGTATCACTAAGGGAATGAGGGCTGGTTCAGAATCAATTAAGAAAGGAATGCAAATGAGATTTAGATGGTGGAAATTTTTGTGGAAATCCCAGAGAAGCTTTGCATAGAGTGGGTGCAACGTGATATCATGGAGTCAACTTGAGACCTTCTGGAGAACTTCATTCCTGTTCATGTTACTCATTCCAGAACACGGCCCCTGAATTTTCTCATGAGGCATAATAACGACTGCAGACAGAAACTATTTCTGATTAGAACTTCTCATAGAAGACAACAGGGACATTAGCCAGCATGGCAAATCCTTGTGATTCCTGCCACAGAAAGGTAAAGGAAGCACCAAGGTTGCCACCCTTGAGGATAGAGCAAGAAGCCAGCAGATATGTTGCAATTTCAATCTTTGGGAGGATTTTAAGGCCACCATTGCACATGCAAGCACATGAACCCTCCATCTGTGGCTTATGACTAAAGCTCATTTGTAGAGTTTGCTAAAGTCTATCATTGAATATGAGCCTAAATTTTGACTCCTTTCAAAATGTATAAGCCCCAAGGAGAACACATATTTTATATGCCCAGGAGGATGACTAGGGAAATCTGAGTTCTAATTCAGGCTCAGCCACCAAATTAACTTGTTTAAGTACCATAACCACTATAGGGGCAAAGAGGTAATACCTTTACCTTACCCACCACAGCAGTCACAGCCAACACTCCTATAACAAAAGATGTGTCAGCAAGAGAAAAGCATAACAAATGTATTTATCAATGTTTTATGTGAAACCAGGAGCCTTCAGAAATGCAGACGAAAAGACCCAGGGAAAACTGCATGTTTTTATGTTAAGATTGAAAGAAAACACAGATAGTTGTAGAAAACATAATCGGTTAAAAGGGTATAATCTAATGGTAATAGACTAAGGCAGGAAAACCCAGCAAGGCCTGTCTGCTCCGATTCTTTCTGGCCCCTCTGTGGTAGTACTCCTTCCCTCCAGGTATAGGGCAGGATACCTGTCGCATGAGGGTCTGATGATCAACTTTCAGAGGAGGTAGGTCAGAGAGTGATCTTTCTAGGTTTTATGGTTTGCTCTGGGGGAGTAAGAGGAGTTGGAGACAGAAGAGCAGGAGAAGGTCAGAGAGACCGTCTTGCTTCAGAGGCTCTCCTGTCTTCCTCAGCTCAAAAATACTCAGCATGTCAAGGTATTATATTTTTGGGGTATCATGTCCTGAGCCCCGATCCCACCCTGGAAGTTATTTTCCTCATCTGTAGGATGAGTGTGTTTAAATAGAAGAGGTAGATTTCAAAGACATTCTAGCAGTAGATTTCTTTCCTTAAGTAAACCTTTAATTTGTGTTCAATATATAAAAACACATAAGAATGGAAGCACTGCTCTGCTTGGAGCAGAGGGTAGGGACTGGGTAAAAGGCTCTCTGTAGAACAAGTGTGGAAAACATTAACCAAGCTAAGCTCACCACAGAGCTCCATGAACTTTTGTTATTTATGGAGTGAAAAGGGTCTAAAAGTCAATGAGACGATGGAGTAGGAGGAAAGTAAGAGAGGACAAAGAGCAAGTTGGGGAAGATATGTTTTGTCTCATTCATAGCTGGGCCTAATGTTGGTCTGGCTGCCACTTAAGCAAATGGTGCTCTGGAATCCTGGGTGTTGATGTACAATAAATGGCAACCTATTGGCAAGGATATAGTAGGTGAGGGTCCTGTTAACCAGTTATGGATGGTCAGGCAATCTCATAAAAGATATGCATGAAGTTATCAGAGACTTGTAAATCTCTGTGGATCATGCACTTCCCACTTCAGCCCAACCTTCAGAACTTGCAGCAGGTGCCCACTGGTTGTGAATCAGTGGCTGGGCTAGTTGAGAGTCAGTCTGTCACACCCTCTGGTCTACAGGCAAAACAGGAGGTCAGGGCAAGACAGGGGGAACTGAGTTGGATGCAGATAGCCAGAGAGCAGCCTCTTGCCATAATTCCCACATAACTCCTTCTCCTTCATGGCAGCCTCTCTCCCTCAAAAAGATGGACATTTTTATCAAACAAGAAATAAATGGGGGGAAAAAAGCCCCAAACCTCCCTTCCTAAAATTGATGGTAGGTTTGAGGACCCAGATTTAAAACTTATATCCCCAAGTTAAGCACATATCTGTCCAAACATGATGTTTCCATTCAAAAGTTTCAACCTGCTGGAGAAAGAAGTTCTTGCTTCAGAAACTCAAATGCACTGATTAAAAGTGAGTGCCACAAACACACACTCCAATATCATCAAGAGCGAGTCAGAACCCACACCAGAGTTAACAGGAAACTCGCTGGAAGACAGTCAGAGTCGCCACTGAAACAAAAGCCAGGCTCTGAATGCCAGCTCAGCAGGCAGCTCTCGCCTTTTCAATGGGACTTGCTCTTTGATGTGTGTTTTTTAACCGCAACTTTCATGTGGTGATGGAAGAAGCTAAGAGCAAGGTGGTAGCATTATGTGAAGACCAATGCTTTCAAATGCCCTTTGCCCTTCAACAGCACCTGGCAGACAAAGAAGAACCACATAGATGGGAGAAGCCTACCTGTTTTTTAAAGAATATCTGTGCTAGCAGAATCCAAAAGGGTGAGAAGGAGCATGCTCTTCAATGGCAGAAAAAAATTTGGTAGGGCCACTTAGATAGATTTGGCTTAAAATAAAAGTTCATTTACAGTTTCATCTGGATCATAACCCAAATTAAAATTATTTGTATCCAATTAGCTTAAAATAAAATATCCCTATATGTGGCAAGTCTTTAACACATTTATTTTCAGTAGTGAGAGAACGAAGCAGCAGATAGGAACTGAACCCTTCAGAGACTATACAGGTGTGTCTTGTTTTGCGTAACACACACATTCCTGGAAAAGCTGAGTGGAAGTGAAACAATATTTTTACACACAATGTGTCTGCTATTTTAAAAGCATGTCACTGATAAAACCAACGATCTCTGTTTTTTGACTGTAAACAGAGCTTTTTATACCTCTGGGTTTGCTTGATGAGGTTGATTTAACTTGAAAGATTTGAGCCCCTTGTTTGGGGCAGTCTTACAGCAGCACGTTCCTACAGGAAACCTTTAGAAGCTCTTCTGAGTCGGATGACCCAAAAAAGGCCACAGAAGAGTCTGAAATGTATCTATATCCTTGGGTAGCTACAGGCAACTAGGCTTCCATAGCTGCTGCGCTGAAGTACATATTAGGTGATCTCTCAAAGAACAGGGATGAGGGCAGGCTGTTCTCAGAAACTGGAAGATAGGGAGAAGTATTATGGGTAGGGCACGTCCATGGTGTGGGAGGGGAGGTCATCCAGGTTCATGTTTCCAGGTACCCCATGGGGCACTGAAAGTCAAGGGTTCAGAGGGTGGTAGCCAAGTGTGGTCAAATAGTCTGGCCTGAGGAAAGCACAGGCAGAGCCAAGAGCCTTTCCATACCTGCAGGGGCACCAACTGGAAACTGCCTGTTCAGAGCCTGGCTGGGAGGAAGGCTGACCAAGAAGCAGGAAGAAGATAAGGGAAGGAGAAGAAAAGGAAGTGTAGGAGAAGAGGTGGGAATAAAGAAGCAGGACTCTTTCATATACACTGGTAAAGGCTAGAGGGGCACGTGTGTGGCTGACAGCATGATTTTATTTAATTGGTTTAAAGGATTAGTTGCATGTAAAATCATTAACAAAGTCTAAGATGCTAGTATCTACCCATGTACCCTGCAACATACCTTATCTCTTGAGGCTTAATGGATGTATTTTCAGAACAAATAAAAGAAGGCAGCAAAGTGAGTCACCAAGAGGTGTTGTTTGAAAGTTTAAAAAATGTATTTATTTTCTCCATTTATTACAATTTTCATTAAGTTATTGCTGATGAATGTATGTTGCTGTTTTAAGAGATAATAGCAATGATAATAGCAACATGCTCCATGAGCCCCCATGATGGTATCAACCCCATTATATTACAGCAGTTATCAGAACTCTCACTCTTGGAGAACAGAAAAAGGTGTTTCCTGCCCAGGTCCCCATCTACGCCCACAAGCTCCATTGGCCCCACAGGCAGAATGACTGGATTTTCTCCATGCTGTCATTGCCTCAAACCCAGACACCAGCTGCTTTTACACCTGGAGTGTCCTTTCCCTCCTGTCTGCCTCTGGGCAACTTTGACTTCACCTCTGCAATGCAGCTTAGTTTTCACCTTTCCTAGGCAGCCATCTGTGATGGTTAATATTGAGTGCCAACTTGATTGGATTGAACGCTGCACAGTACTGTTCCTGGGTGTGTCTGTGAGGGTGTTGCCAAAAGAGATTAACATTTGAGTCAGTGGACTGGGAGAGGCAGACCCACCCTCAATCTGGGGGGACGAGGGGTGGGGGTGCAATCTAATTGACTGCCAGTGCAGCTAGAATAAAGCACGCAGAAGAATGTGGAAGGACTAGACTTGCTGAGTCTTCTGGCCTCCATCTTTCTCCCATGCTGGATGCTTCCTGTCCTCAAACATCGGACTCTAAGTTCTTCAGCTTTTGGACTCTTGGACTTAACACCAGTGATTTGCCAGGGGCTCTTGGGCCTTCAGCCACAGAGTAAAGGCTGCACAATGGGCTTCCCTACTTTTGAGGTTTGGGGACTGGCTTCCTGGCTCCTCAGCTTGCAGACAGTCTGTTGTGGATGTCACCATGTGATCATGTGAGTCAGAGATCCTACTAAAGTCTTCTTCTTCATATATTCATCTATCCTGTTAGTTCTGTCCCTTTAGAGAACCCTGACTAATACGCCATCCTATCGTAGCATTCACCAGGTGGAATTGCAACTTTCTGTTTAGCTGTTCATGCCCGGCCAGCCTGTAAGCACGCTGAAGGCAGGAAGTGGACCTTGCTTTTGTAGTCCCAGTACCTGACATAGTGCCAGGCATGTACTCACTTGCTATTCCTCAAAACACAGAGCCACAGAGGAGCCAGCAGCATGCTCCTCCAGCACATCCCTGTGCTGCCCTGCAGAGGCACTTCCTGACCCAAGCTCACACTTTTTTATGCTCCAAAAGCATCTCGTCTAGCTGTATGGCAGGTTTTTCCATCTTTTTTCATATGTTTTATAGGCTATAATCTGAGAAAGGTAGCGCTAAGTGGTATAGAAAACTGGCCAATGCCCACATAAACAAAGTATCTGCACGAGCTTTAAGTAAAGTTACAAAAAAATTGGAGAGTTAGTTTCTTGTGGTTTGAGTTAGGACAACAGGGGACAGCCTCACTTTATGTTGAGTACATACATGTGAAATATTTATTTTGTGTATTAGTTTGGGTTCTCTGAGATGCAGATGCCAGGATGGGATTAAATGTGTGAGAGATTTAATGAGGAAATGCCTGTCAAGGCTGAAGGGGAGAGAGCTGGAGAAGGCAGAGCGAGCCTTCAGACCGTGCCATAAGTCTGACCTTGTGAAACAGAGGGGGAAAGAAGGAAGGCTGGATAGAAAGAATCTCCACTGCAACACAGATACAAGAAAGATCCAGCCAGGCCGATGGTGAGTCTCTCTATTCCCCCTCACCCCATTTCTGTCTCTGTCTCTTTCCTTGAATCTGTGTTTGAAATTTTAGATTGTTTATGACCTCAAGAAGTAGGCCTTGTTATTATTAAAGCCACCATTAAGTACAGAAGCACTCTGTTTCAAAAGCCATCACAAAGGAAATAAATATCTCATTCTGCCATAAGACTCAATCTTGAGTCTTAATAGGATCTCAAAATGGGTTGAGTGAGAAATAAAAGCCACTAACATTCATTGAGTAGTTATAGGTATCACGTTCTGTCCTAAGTTCTCCACATGACTTAACTCACTCGCTCCTCACAATAATTCTGTCAGATAGGTACTAAACTGCCGCCATTTAAAGATAAAAAACTGAAGCCTAGATTGTTTAAATTACTTGTTCATCATCACAAAACTAGTGACTGGCAGAGGACCATTCAAAATCAGCCCACACTCATAACTACCACATTTGATAATAACCCGAGTAACCCAGCCTGGTATATGGCAGAGGCAGCTATGCAACACAATTTCTGTTTCTCCTTCCGTACTTTGGAGTTGTTGTTGGGAAGTAGATTTCTCAGCTTCCCACCTCAACTCCTGCATGGTTTTATGACTCATGTTTGCCAACAGAGTGTGAAAGAAAGTGATTGTGCCACTTCTGGGCCAGGGCCTCAAGAAGACGGTGCAGATTCCCCATGGGAACTTCCCTTTCTGTCACCTGAAGCCACTGATGCATTGTGACCTTGGAAACCACATGTTGCTGATGGCAGAGCTTCTGTCAGTTGGGGTCTTTGAATGTCTTCGTGGAACAGGAATGCCCTCTACTGACTTGAAACCAATTTGGCCCCTCTGTTTTATTGGGTTTAAGTCAATATAATTGGGGGAATCTCTGTGTTAGAGCAGTTACCCTTCTGGCCTAAGAAGGTAGAAAGATATCTTGCTACAAGAGTGTGAAGTAATTGGCTTAAGGTCACAGGAAGTAGTAATGGTAGAGGTAGGAATAAAATGTACAACTAGCTGATGGGGAAGCTCTTGTTCTTGGCATTGCACTGAGAAGGGGCAGTTGGTGTGAGGGAGAGAACCAGGAGAGTCTCAGAAGGCCTGGAAGAAACCCACTCCATCTCATTGCAGTCTCTGAGGAGCTAGTCTACAAAGCGAGACCCAGAAGACTTAGTCCCAAGACTCAACTCAAGTGTTGATGAGGAGAATGTGTCCATCACACTGAAGGAGAACCCAGGTACCACTCTGACATGCAAGGCTCAGAAAGTTGGCCTAAAATAGGAAAGCACCAAGAACCATTCTATGGGCATGACAGATTGTCAGAGCCTGTCTAAGCAGGAGGAGAGACTTCCACAACAGGAAGAAAAATAGGAGCCAAATAAAAAGCCCATCCAACTAGGCATTTGTGGCTGGCATGAGGAAAACCCCATAGTTTGATGTGTATAAGGACATACAGAGACTCAACAATGCACCATAGGGTCCCCAAACTTATTTCAAACCCAAACAGTGAACCTACCAGGAAAAACTGGATATTCTCTCTGTTTAATTACCATCCTCTGGCTCAAGGGCACTAAAATGCGGAGGCTGTTTTGTTAGCTGAAAGTAGTCAATGCATTGTTAACAACAGATATTTAAAATACTGGGCATCTCTGAACACAAATTTCCTTTGGGCCTCTATAGTTTCCATCCATGGTCTTAAGGAAGCTCCCCCTGATGTATGTAGAGTGAGCCCTAAGCCCTGTGAAACAACTAGGCCTTTCTGTGCTAAGGGTTCAAGGTTACAAACCTGTCCCTATTGTGGACCCTATCCAAACACAGCATTTTCATGGAACCCCAGGGTAAGGGAAGTACAATATAATATGTTTTTTCCAGGAGACAAAGGGTGCAAACTCTCCAAAAGTACCCTGCCTACTGAGTGTACATCGTGCATTCTAAAAACACGTAAGTGCTCTTCTGCCTTCACGAAGAAGGTAAAAGCAAGAAAGTGGATTAAATGGACAAACAACAGCCTACTTCATATTTGGATATTATATTGTCTTCAGTGAAGTGTTTCTAATGTTCTTGAGACTCACAAATAATAAAAAGGGTATCCCCTCCATTGAAATCCAAGTAAATACACTGTAATTGGTTTAGAGTGCCTTTAATACTAGTGTTCTCACGTTTTAAAACTCTTTATTCCAAGTTTCAATAACATGTTCTTGAAAGATAGACTCTCTAAGTATTTCTTTGTCCTTAGGAAGACACTCAAATCACTTTTCTAAACTGATGGTCTGGCATCCTTCCAAAACTGATTTAGAAGTTATGGCTCACACCCCATGTCTGAATCTTCTAACCTTGGCACATTCCTAAGTCCTATGAATAGGGTTGGCAGTTGGGAAGGCTGGCTATAAAAAGAGAGAGAGCTGCATGTATCTAGCTCTGTTTAGCAAATTTTGCTTTCATGAAAATCCTAGAGAGTCAAGAAGACATTGCCAAGATACCTACAAGAACTCAGTAACCTGTTGGACTATTCCATATGCCATATCACACTCAAAATCACTTAAATTTGTCTAGTGTTTTGTAGTTTGCAAAACATTTTCATATTTATTACCTCATTTGATCAATATAATGGTCCTGTGAAAATATACAGGGTAAATATTATCCCCACTTGAAAGATAAAGATACTGAGGCACAGGGGGAGTTACGCTGAACAGCACCCAGCTGATTAATGACTGATCTGGGAAAAACACTTGGTCTCCAGCCAGTGAGTTTGATTATCCTTCCACTGTATCACTCTGCCTCCTCAGAAGCCTTTAGCTCCAGTTCATCAGTTTCCAATCTGCTTCTAATGATGGCTAGACTGTTCATAGTGCTGGTCATAGCAGGCCAAAGAGAAGAAATTTGCTACTGTGAGGAATGCCACCTCCAAGTAGAATTTAAGTTAGTATTGGCAGAGCTATCGGTAGAGAAAAAAGCCCCTTTATCCACAGTATCTTAGAACTCCAGTGCAAGCGCTCATCATTTTCACTAATGTGCAATTTCTCTCAAAGCTCTTTGGAGTTAGGAACTTGCTTTGCCTACTGTGAGAAAGGCATCCACCAAGCTAAATTGGGCCCTCAGGCATGCACCCAGCTTTATCAGAAGCCAATACTGTTTAGATGGAGTCCTTCCATGCACATCTCCCAGGACGGTTTTAGACAGCCTATGAGTATACTTTATTTCCTTTAAAACAAGTAACCTAGAAAATGAAATAACACATATTAGATTAAGCTCTGTCCCATTTGGCTAATTCACAAGTTAATGGAAGGTCTCTTTCGGTCACTGGTATTGGCAGAGACACATTTAGTAAACTCTCGTGGGAACCTCACATAGGTACCGTAGCAGCTCTTATCCATAAATTAAGAATGGCATTTAAAGGCAGCTTTTTCCTCTCTAGGAGGGTGCCATTCAGGTTTCTTTTGACAAAAGCCTGCTCACCAAACTTCCCAAACAATACAAAGAATGAGCGGGGTGGGAGGGGAAGCAAAAGAGAGAGAAAAAGAGAGAACAAGAGGGAAAGAGAGAGATAGAGACCTTATAAATGGATATGACACAGGGTGGAAAGAGAAGAATGAGCCAGATCACTAACAAATATACTGAGGGGGCCACTATGCATGAAATTTATGGGCAACTAACAATTAATTTTACCTCTTTGAACCATGTTCAAAGAGGGTGTAGCACTAGCCTGCTTATATTGAGGATTTAATGCAGAATGCTGATTTATAATTGTTCTGTGAAATGATTACTTTGAAAATAGAGTAAGTGATACAAAATGAAGCATGACTGTTTCTTGACTTTAACCCTAGTTCCCATATTCCAGTAAAAATATCCAGAATCAAATCATTTCCTGAAAACACATTCTATCTAATTGGTTCTGTGATCATCTATTTTGTCAGAGTTGATGAAGGTACTCCACCTGCCTGCCACTTTTCCAGGAGTGAGTCCTCTTCTAATGAAGGATAAAGAAATGCAATGACCTCCTCACCTCTTTCCAAATGTATCTTGAGCCTACCTACCATGATGGCAAGACTCTTCATATTATAAACAGTTTGTTATTTTATTTTATATTTCTATAATTATATATAAGTGGAAGAGGTCTGTAGATTTTTAAATCTTATTATATTACTATCTTTCTTGTTTTTTTGGTATCAGAGTGATACTAACATCATAAAATGAATTAGGCAGTTTTCAATATTTGTCTATATTTAGGAATAATTTAAAATTAATTGGTCTTTGAAGATCCCAGGATTTGCTTTGTTTTAGAGGTAATATTTTTAACACTTTAACCACTTTTGATATCTTATTTAAAAGTTACCTAACTTTGTTATTGGATACCATGTCAGTTATTTCTTTCCAATTATTGTCAGATAATTTTGTCAATTTATATTTTTCCAAAATATTTTCATTTCACTGAGGTTTCAAACATACTGGAACATAAGGACACAATTATCTTATAATTTTTATTATCCTTGAATCTACTCTAAAACTCATGCTCCCATTTCTAATTTTGTTTTTGGTATCCCCTCCCTTTATTGTTATTGGCAAGGTTTCATCAATTAATAAAATAACTGATAAAATAAATAAGTTAATAACATTATTATATATTACACATACCACATATTATAAATACAAATATATAATATATAATTTATATGATAAATATGATTAAAGTGAAATTTGAAATAAAATAGATTTTCCTTATACCCAGAGATTGATTCATCACTTTTACTATCTTTACATTTCTCATTTCTGTTTCTATCTTTAGTACTTTCTTCCTGGTTATTTTATGTTTATTTACATTTTGAGAGTTTTACTTTTAATTCATTTGTAGTTATCCTTTCTTTATTCCCCGAAAGAAATAAAATATTTAAGGCTATTACTTCACCTCTGAATATAGCATTGGCTGAGTCTCATAGTTTTGATATGTAGCATTCTCATGTTTACTGCTTATTATATATTATTTATTGCACACATTTTATTATATGTTGTTTGTTGCATCCATTATTCCTCATGCCCTTTGAACAATACACTAGCTAAAGTACTCTGAAAAGATGCAATAATCTCTTTAAAATACTCTATAATGACCAGAAGAGAAAAATAACTTGATTTATTCATAAGAACTTTAGTTACATCTAAGAGGGCACTTTTCACTATTAACTATTACATATTAGCATCTAAGTTTTTAGTCAGGTAGTTTTCAGCTCTGCCTAAATATACATTGGTGCATATTCTACTTTGATTTCCTGAAGTCAGGGATCAAGTCCTGAAGTACAGAAATTAAGACACTGAAGACTTCAAAGGGTTAGGCACAGTGGCTCACACCTGTAATCCTCGCACTTTGGGAGGCTGAGGCAGGAGGATCACATGAGCTTGAGAGTTCAAGACCAGCCTGGACGGCAGAGTGAGACCCTTCTATCTCTCCAAATAATTAAAAAAATTAGCTGGGTGTGATGGCATGTTCCTGTGGTCCCAGTT
The DNA here is from genome assembly GCF_000951045.1 of Mandrillus leucophaeus. Lineage (NCBI taxonomy): Eukaryota > Metazoa > Chordata > Mammalia > Primates > Cercopithecidae > Mandrillus > Mandrillus leucophaeus. The sequence continues at coordinate 2,183,100 of NW_012105886.1, forward strand.
ACTCAGGATGCTAAGGCAGGAGGATTTTTTGAGCCCAGAAGGTTGAGGTTGCAGTGAGCTAAGATCATGCCATTGCACCCCAGCCTGGGCAACAGAGCAAGACCTTGTCTCAAAAAATTAAAAAACAAACAAACAAACAAACAAAAACCCTCAAAGAGAATGTTCGATGTGTAAAACTACTAATGGAAACAAAAAATAATGTATCAAATGTATCAATACTTTTCACATATTTTTCAATAAAGTTGTCTTCAATAGAAGTTCTATGGAGAAGAGCAACAGAAAAAAAGAGAAAGGAACCATGAAATGAAGGTCTCTGTTTCCTGTGGCCAATTATGCAAAATGATAGACATTGCTTCAAAATAGGTTGTTAAAAAACAGGTGCATTCCTATGCTTTTTTAAAATTTTATTTTCCACCTTCTTTCCTCCCTACTTTCACTTCTTTTCTTCCTTTTCCTTCATCTCTCCATCCCTCCTGCCCTCCTTCAATAGTGCTCACAAACCACTCTTTAGTGACGAGAGCTGACACTCTTTTATTGGACTTGGGGTCTGATTTATGTAAAAGAATCAGCAGTGCCCACCTTTTACTCACAATCTGCTACTATTCTAGTCAGAAATCGTCTCTGTTATTCCATGGGTAGAATGGAATTTCTCTTTTTCTCCACATAAATTAAATTTCCCTATCTTCACAGCACAGTCACAATCCAACTGGAAAGCAGGTTATCCTCTTTCCATCTCTCTTTGAGTTGATTGCTATAAAATACGAAACATTAGTACAAAACATTTAAACTGCTTTAGAAACCTTGAAAGAAATATTAAACAATTAGTTAAAAATAATTGCTTAATTGCAACGTGTCAGGGAATCAAATGGCACTAGGCACAAAAGTAACTGCTTAGGAATAGAACCCCTGTGAAAGCCAAGCAGAGGCTGGGTATAAAGTGGGAAGCAGATGGCATGGCCACTTCAGCCATGCACCTGTAACATGTTCAGAGCCTCTCAGGGCAGGCCACGGAGGAGAGTAATGAACCCCATTTTACAAATGGAGACTATGAACATTAGACAGAGAAAATGGCTTTCCCAAAAGTCAGAGCCCTGATTCATGTCCAGGTCTTCAGTTCCCCAAACAGCCCTACCACATCACAGTTGCACCCTGCTGCCTTCTAAGGGTCTGCTCCAACAGAAAAGATCAAACCACCATCCCCTCATGCAGATGCACTTCTCTGCCTGTAGACTTTTGGACTGATGAACTGCTCTCTCCTCACTTTGTTCTGTGTGTCTTAATTCCACACATTCTTCAGGGAGGAGGCTGAGTCTCACCTCTGCCACCAATCTTTCCCTAGAACTTCATCCTTTTATATTCTTCCCTCATTGTGCCTGGGGCACTCAACTAGCAAGGAACCGCAAATGCGGATTTGACTTATGATTGACTGTAAGCTGGTTCAGGGCAGGAGCTGTAGGTTCCTTGCAGAGCACAGGACCAGTGTGTCAAAGGAGTGGTATACCACAAATCTCAGATGATTTTAATTATTGAAGAGGACCTTGTGAGAAGAAAAGAGAATATGAAAAGTCAGAGAAACCAAGAAGCCACTGAGCTTCACTAACTACACTCTGTCAACTGAGACAGCCTATCACTTAGGAATGCTGCGGAAAATGTTCAGGGGCAAATATTCTAAGACACTATCTTAAAACACTGTCAATAAACCATTCTCTCTGTAAAACTCTAACACTTATACTTGCATCTTTATCCCACACAAATATATTGCCTAATGTCAACAAAACTTTCCCTAAATGATTATTCCCAAGCAATTAGTAGTTTCCTATTAACTGGTTGGATTTTGAGAATTTAGTCTGGAAATTTTATTAGGATCTGAAATTTTCTTTCGGGTGATTTTTTTTCCACCACGCCCTGAATTTTCCAATTTTATGTAGCTATTTAAATCAATATTTCAATGCTTATGTAATATTTAAGGACTGCATCATTCTTCTACTTTTTCCCATAAAACAGTAACTCTCTATCATACTTTTAAAGTATCTAAAATACATATTAGTTGCATGGGGTATCCAACTTATTTCCTCTCTTGCTGAATACAAGAAGAAAGTTTTCACCACTTTTCTAAAAACTGCAATTGCCACATAGCCATGACTAAATATGCCACAAATTTACACAACACTTAGAGAGCCTGTCCTATGTCTGCCTTCCCAATCTGCCCCAACCCTTATTTTCCTGTTATATGAAACACATTTGTTTTGAAGAACTTCCGACATCTCTGTAGTTTGTATTGTCCTTCTTCCATGTCTGTGTACTGTTCACAGGCAGGGAATCTAATTCCCTAGGAAGCATATTATCTGAAACTTACAATCGGTATATGCCACAATGCTTAATTTTTTTCTAAATTTCCCCCCTTCCTCTTTGTCAATACTTATTTTTAAAAGACATTATTGCCTTCCAGCTGTCCAGATTTTCTTCTCATTTCTCTCTTAAAAACTGACTTAAAGCAGGAAGTCAATATCTCAGCCATCACTAATTTCACACCCTTCCCTTACTTATTCAGTAGTCTTTTTCTCTTGAGGATCACTTTTTTTCCCTGATACATTTATAAAAGACCTCCTTACTCCATTTAACCTCTTTTACTAGCAATATCTTATTGACCACTTTTGCACTCCTTATCTTTTCCTTAGTAACTTCAAGTTGTTGTGTCTAGTTTTATATAGTTCTTGCCATATAGTCTCCACTCTCAGGGCAATTGTCCTGTTACACACGGATCTTGAGGAGCCACGGTGGACAACAGACTGTCTTTTCACTAGATTCCTAGAGGGAGAAGGGCCCTGCAGTCCCTGTGTTCTGCCCAGTTCTCTCACTTTGACAGTGCAATAGAGGCTTTTACACTTTAATTATATTGTTTTAGTTTACTTCACACCTATCTACAATTGCCAATCTAAATACTTACTCCCTTTGTATCATCCATATTAGATTTCCTTCCAATCTCATGTCTTCCAGTGAGGAATAGTACTTTGTAGTGTCATTATTAATGATCACATTTCTAAATACACTGTGGGCGGGATGGACATGATTTACTCTATTATGCCCAGGTCATTTGCGTACTGTTAAGTGATTTTCATGCTGGCAGATCCTAGAACTGGGTTTAAGAGACTTCCCACATTTCTCTCTTAATCACAAGGTGTAGCTTATTTTCACACCCTATAAAATTAGCCTTTATTTTCCTCTCTCACACCATTCTCTCCCACTGGAAATAATACATACTAACAAAAGTATATCCTTGCAAGATAGTCTCTACCTTATGAGCTAATGTTCTCTTTGGCATAATTCATCATCCTCTCTGATTTTTCGGAGCTGGTGACAATGGTGACGCCCCTAATATCTGAACGATGTCCTTCATAAATATTTTGCTGAGTTATTGATAGCTCCTCTAGTTATTTTTCTCACACCTCTTCCCCTCAGCATATAACAGATGGGATTCCATCATCAGAAGCAGATGTTGTGGAAAGAGTATCAGGGGCCCAGAAGCCCTAATTCTAGCCCCAGTTCTTCCATTAACTACCTCTACTGCCTCCACAAAACACTTAACCTCTCTGGGCCTCCATTTCCGTGTCTGTAAATTGAAGTTGAAAACTCTTCTTCATGGGGTATGAAGGTGATCGGAAAAGATATATACAGAAAGTGTTTCCTACTATAAAGTAGTTTGATACTTGAATTTTTGATATCTCTTTGCCAAATTGTGCTAACTTTTTATAATCAAATTAAATATGCATTATTTCTGTTTTACCCTTGTCTCTTATTAGCTTTTCATAACAATAAGCAAATAAACACACTTTTAGGAAGGTCAGTTACAATGCGAGAAATTCCTAATGGTGAATTTTCGGTTGCTAAACAAAAGGATAATTTTAACCACTCCCACCTCAGTCTCAAACCATGTCTCATTAGCAACCACATTCTCTCCGTTTATTTATGTAAGTTAGGAGAGGCCCTGCAGGGAGAAGCAGAGCTCTTGTTTGATTTTTGACTGGGCTTCATTCATTGAAGTAAGGTGTCAGGGCTGCCTATGGATCTGGAAAGCATTTTGGAAGTAAGAAGCAGACAAATGTAAATCTTTTAAACCCCTATGATAAGCAAACTCTCCTCAGTTCAACATATAAATATAAACACTAAATCAAATCAGATGCTTATACATTTTTTAATCCTATCATAAAACATTTTGTTTTGACAGCTTGGTAATGTAAAGTAGAAACACCGACAGCCAAAAGAATCAGCTTCTTTGCCTGCCTACTACCTGAAAGTCTAGTCTTTCCTGTATATAAATAGGAAAAAAAAATGTATGTTTATGTAAAGGGAAACACTGATTTACTAGAACTGATTGCTTCATAGTCTAATTACTTTTCAACTGGCTGTTCCAAATTAAGATGTCATTGATGGCTTTTGGTGATATATTTCATTTTAAGCAAATTTATTCTATAATAGAGAACATCATAATGGGAAGCAGAGTTCCTACTCTTCCCTCCTCTTTGTAGCCTGATATCTTGACAAGTAAATTAAATTTAGCAGTTAAAATGCTTCCATTAGTAATTTTATTAAGTTAATTAAAGAATCTCTCTTTCTGAATTTTAACTACCTTCCTTTCAGAACCATGTTGATTTCTTTTTTCTTTTTTTAATTTCATGTGTTTAGGGACTGTGATATATTCTAGGACCAATCAACAACTCTATCAGTATTGTATTCCTGTGGCCGAGATGCTACCAAGCAAATCAAGGAAAGAGCAGAAATAGCCTAAAAGTCTTTCAAAGAGATGGTCTGTTTCCTCTCACAGAAGAACTGGGGTTTTAATATCGTCTTTTTTTAAAAAAAAAAAGAGGAAAAAGAGGGTGGAGGAAAAAAAGGAAAAGGAAAATATACTTTTGAGAATATCTACCTTTTTTTTGTAAATGGCAGAACTACTGACTAGTGTCGCCATATCTACAGAATAAATTATAAGTAGTTCAAGTAGGTTCAGTGATAGATGGAAAGAGAAAAAAACCCAACCCTTTTTCTTATTCAGTAATACAAGTATGCAAGTAGTACTGAGCAAGATACTGAAATTGGCAAAGCTCATGTTAAATGAAATCTTGGGCCCTCTCCAGGGAGTGGCGTTTTAAAATAACCTGAATATTTGTAAGAGACTTAGGGTGAAAACGAGTTGTCTCGTGGCCCGTTGCCTGTTTCTTGTGGGAGGTGTTCTTCAACTCAGGAATTATGGAAAGTATTTTTAGAGCTGGAAGGGAGCAGAGAGGAAGTTTTATCTTATCCTTTCATTTTAAAGATGAGGAAACTGAGGGCCAGTGATTAACATTGCTGCCACCACCAATAATAATACTAGCAGCTGTAACCATGGTAGCTAATATTTGTTGAGCTTAGTACCGTGAAGCGTTGCATACAACACTTCATTGAAAAAAAAAAAAAAAACCCACAAGGGAGATTCTTCTAATGTCCCAACTGTATAGATACAGGAAACAATGCCTGAAGAAGGTTAAATAGCCTGTGCAAAACCTGTGACTCCCTAGTCCCATATCCCTAATTAGTGCGCATCATTAATTTAGATGAATGACTTGGGGTCCTGCAACTAGTTAGTGATTCCTCCAAGGCTAAAGCTGAGGGCAGCTCCTTCTTAGCTCTGTACTTTATAAAACTAGGCCATATGAAAAGAACTGGAAAACCAGTGGTCAAGCAGAAGCTTGGGCATTGAGAAGACACTATGATTTCTTTTAAAAAGAATCCCATTGCCAGAGTACCCAGTGAGATGGTTGCTTTGTGGGTGAAACCTTATCAAAGGCTGCACCCATGTGTTCAGACCTGAAGTGACATTTCATTGAAAATTGGGGGATTCTATCCTTTACTCATTCATTGAAGAAATAAAGGAAAGCCAAAAATACAGTCCATGGCAATTACTATTAATACCTCCCATCATCTCTCATTTTCTAATACTCTGCTTTTCTGAATAGCTCACTCTGTGAGCTCACATGCTCACTGTTCAAACTCCATCATCTCTCCCCAAATCATTCCCACCATCTCCTAGAATTCTCATACCACATCCTCACTCACTGGAGTCTCTCCACACTTACACCTCAGGTATCAGTCACCCTACCCCCATTCTGCCTTTTTATTCTGGAGGATTGAACGCCTTTCATTGCTACATTCCAAATTCACTGCTTTCCTCATGAGAGTAGGTCACCATGGCTTTTGTTCCTTCTATTCTTTCCCAGTTCTTCAGATTCTGTTTCATACAAGTCCCAGAATGAATCTGGCAACTCATAGGCCCTTCCAGGCAGGACAGAAAAGATAAAGCCAGAAATGATTTAATAGGCCAGAGGAGAGAAACAACTGAGACTGAGGTATTAACTGCATGTGTAAATATATATATATGCACACACATTGTATGTGTGTATGTGTATGTATAAACACACACACATGCACATATTCATTTTTCCGTCTTTTCATACTGAAAAAGGCTAAGATGGCAAGTACCTAATCCAGATGATCTTTTTATATTCTGGGAAGCCCAATCCACTTTCTTTATATTTTGTCTTCAAACATCAAGATAAAAAGGATTTAAAAGCTTTATTGCCTTTTGCTCCTTATTTGATCCTTTGTAATCAGGAGGTAGGTTTTCAAGATGGTGCACCAGAATTTCTGAAGCACAATAAATTATCAAATGTTCCCATGGATGCTTTTTGTGGAGGATGTTTCTTTTACTAAGCAAGCCCAGTCCTCCAAAATAGCGTTTGTAGAAATAATCTAGCATTCTGCAATATTTCTATAATTGATAGCTAGACAGATAGGCCCAGGATAGCCTGGATCATTCAGCTTTTTTTGCTGATTATATAAAATATCCTCCATCCTCTGACCTTTACCTGAGAAAGAATGCTACTTTAAGGCCATATGAACATTTTCTATATATCTGGCCATAAAGAAAAGATATTTTCATACAAAATTTACCTTTTACTTGCTTCATATCCTGCCATTCACATTGCAGCTACTCTTGGGTGAAGATCTTTTTCAATTATTTTGGGAAGCTCATTGTTTTTTAATGTAGAGTTCAAGTCCTGTAGTGAAATCTGTTTCATATTTGTAATCAGTTTTCAGCTCCTGGACGAAGCCCAAATTGGTAAGTCCCTGTAAGTGAAAAAAAAAAAAAAAAAAAACAACAGAATGTAGTTATGCAACCTGAGTTTATAGACGATGAGAGAAGATAACTCAAAGAAGCACTGGCAAAAATAAACATTATGTCCTCTTCTTCCATCCCAGACATTCTGGCTCAGACTTCAACCTGGATAGTGATCAATTAAATGTATAGAACCACAAAAGAGCCATCTGGATCCTGAAACTGTGTGGCAAAATCTCTATTATTTGTCACGTAAAAGGAAGAATATGTGATTTTGAAATAAAACACCAAAGAAAGATGTACTGAGTTTAATGCAGGAGTAGATGTAGCTGGCCACAGTTGTGAAAGATTTGATCAGCTTCTTCTTACTTGTCCTTCACCCTGGAGGTTTCTGAAGAGGCCTGAATATCTGGCTTAAAGTGAGTGATGCTACTTGAAATGAAAAGCAAGGAGACTGCAAATCACTCTTCTGCACAGGCTTGGAATAAGCTATGGCACGGCTGATGGACAGATTCAGGTATTTAAGTGAGTGTGATTTCTAAGCAACAATTTCTAAACCCTACACTGTTGTTGACCTCCATCACGCGATTGGACATGTTTATGAAGGCACACGTGGTAGAATGAAATGCACTTGGAAGAATACTGACGTCATTTTTCAATAGCAGAGCAATATTACTGCAAAATGAAGCCACATCACTCCAATCAGTGGTGGAGTCCAGCCTCACACACTTCCTCTGCTTAACAGTCTGAGTCCACTCTAGAAAAGGACCTTTCCATTTCAGGAAAGTGGCTCTGGGTTTCGTTAGAAGAAAGCTAATGAGGTAGGTAATCCAATGTGTATGCTCAGGTAAAGTCAACACCTATGAAAAGACTTGAATAAATGGCACCAGCCTATACTTTTGTCTTTTCCATTTTTTCCTTTCTTTTTTTCTTTTCTTTCTTTCTTTCTTTTTTTTTTTTTTAGGCATAGATGTAAGGAACATGAAAGAACCCCAAAACAATTTTTTTTCTCTCTAATCTAATTGGACAGAAAGCAAAAGCACAGTACCCAATCAGTCAGTAGTCATTTAAACCAAACATATCCAAATGTACATTAAAAAATATGATGTACAATTTTCTGTTAATTAAATTGCTAAAAGTGTTCTGTAAAGGATAAAATCTTCTCTTGCACACTGATGTTACGTAATCTGCTCAGACTTCGTGCTCAAGATATTTACTTCTGCAAAAATTAAAAGTAGAATTATTTACTTATTTATTTATTTTGAGACAGAGTCTTGCTCTATTGCCCAGGCTGGAGTGCAGTGCCACAATCTTGGCTCACTACAACCTCTGCCTCCTGGGTTCAAGCAGTTCTCCTGCCTCAGCCTCCCCCGTAGCTGGGATTACAGACATGTGCCACCACCCCCTACTAGTTTTTGTATTTTTAGTAGAGATGGGATTTTGCCATGTTGGCCAGGCAGGTCTCAAACTCCTAACCTCAATTGATCCACACACCTCATCTTCCCAAAGTGCTGGGATTACAGGCATGAGCCACTGCGCCCAGCCAAAAGCAAAAATTTTTGATGTCTAGGAGGCACCTCTAAAAAGTTTATTGTAAACTAAATCAAATGTTTTCATTGAACTTCTTCTTGAACCTTTTTAGAGAGGAAATCAAAATCCTACTGATAATGAAAAACTATTTTTCATGATCACCAAAGCAACTGCTGTCTCTGATGCGATCCCACCTTCTCTCTAAAGCCCATCAGATGTATTATTGGGGAATTGGCTTCATTTGCTCCTAAGGTTATATTCTGTGATATATTTCATACACACACACGGTTCTACTTAGTCTAGCCCAGTCTACTTCCATTTGAACCACTGGTAAAGAAACAGTGTTTATAATAGCCATTAGTTCAAGAGCAAAGAAATCTACAATCATCGCCATTCCAACTGCTGGCAACTTAGTGGTAAAATTTTTCACATAGTGATTTACATACATATCTTCTGACTATAAGAAACTCCAAGGCAGACACCATCTTATTCATCTTTAAATCACTACAGCAACTGCCATAATACTTGGCATATTGGTCTTAAATTATAAAAATAATTGAATGAATGAATAAATAAGGGAATTAATATTTAAATGTGGACACTGATTATTTGTACTAGAGTCATACCACACCAAGAACTGTCTGGAAGAGTTTTCAGAGAGAGACAGAGAAAAATTGGCTGACTATTCTTGGAGAACACGTTGACTGTTTGTTGGATAAAGACAGTTCACCAAGAAAGCAGATTTTGACCCTTCAAGAACTTGAATGTGATGATGAGTTTATGACAGTTCTAAAAGCCAACATATGGTCGGTGGCCAGATTGTGGTTCTGGACTCAGAGGCTTCCATTTGGAAGGCAGACAAGCATTTGAATTATGGGTCTAATGAAAGTGTCAATAGCAATCCTGTTACTGGAGGAGCTGTAAAACCCTGCTTAATGAACTAGGCAGGGACACAAAAACACAATGGTCTAAAATGTACTGTATGAGAAAATGATAATTAGTCCAGATTTCATGTACAAGATAGAATGCATAGGGATGATATTACCACTGAGCAATATTATAGCCCTTCAGGGGACTGTTTTGTTAACAGGGTTTGGCTCAGCTTTTTCTCTCCTCCTCGTATGAATGGAGATGCACTACACAACCATGAGCTGCGAGTTAGGGAAACAATGTCAGATGGTAAAATTCCTATCATAGATGCTGACAAACATCTAAAATTCAAGACAATAAGAGGGTTCTAGCCTCATTAAGGCTTCACTCTTCTTTGGGAGGCTTTAGGCAATAGGGGGTGATAAGCCAAATAGCTTCTCACAGAAAAGGAATGGGGGTTAAAGAGAAGGTGATTCTCTAATCTTGCAGTCTACTTTACTAGACCACCAAACGTCAAGTGGTGGGCAAGAGCCACTCACTTCCACGCTGTACTCAGAAGCTATTGAGGTTGCTCTGAGCGCAGAAGAGAGCAGTAACCTTGGAGTCAGGGGGCTGAGGTTCTAATCTTAGCTCTACACTAACTCTGAGTTTGAACTTTCTCATATCTTAAAGGAGGACAGAGGTGAAGGTGGATTGGAATGGCGCTTCAAAATATTTAAGGAGTGTAAAAATCACCTGGGTATTTTGTGAAGATACAGATTTTGATTCAACTGGTCTAGGGCGGGCCTGAGATTCTTCATTCCAAACAAGCTCCTACGTTATGCCAATGCTGCAGGCTCATAAACCACAATTTGGGGAACAAGTGACTAGCTGGTATCTCCCAATTTGAAAATTTCATGAAACTACCAATGTCAATAATAATCCGTTTGCTATCTGTTACTACAAGTGGGAAGAGACAAACAATTACTGAGTTTTTGGTATGATCAAGGCAAACTCGTTTTAGCTTTGTTTTTGTCTTGTAAATCTAAGTAAGCTGCTTTATCCTAGCTAGAAACTATGAATGCTCTGACCTTTACAAAAACAAATTTGTCAGGAATTTTTGGTGGTAGACTGTTAATACTGTTAGACTACCTAAATATAGATTTTAGATCAACGTGTTTTATGACTAAATGGATTGTATGTGCAAACTTAAAATGGGGTAAACTATGGTGACTATGAGTTAAAGTCGTGGATCTACATCTATTAATAATAAAATAAAGACAAAGGGGCTCAAATGATGTGATGTAAGGCATAGTTACTTGTATACAACGACATGTTAATGTAAGCATAATAGCTATAGGATGACATGAGTTGGGTATGGCTCATACCGTGCACAAACAGTATCCTAGGTGTTCAGGCTGTTGAAATAAGTTTGAATGCTGTAATCCACTGGATTCTCTCCATAGATATTTTCTTCCCTTCCCCAAGTTTAATTTTTAAGATGGCATATGAGGAATGGGGAAAGGAAGAATACTGTATGAAGCCATGGCATAAAAAAATTATTTCACAGATCTGCAGACAGGGATTTTAGAAGTTAATAGAAATTTTCTTTACTGTGTCAAGTACAATACTTGACACATAATAGTTCAATTAATGTCTGTTAAGAAAAATGATCTGAAAGCAATAAACAATTGACTAAACTTCAAGAATGAAATTAAATGAAAATTCACAAAATCTTCAATAGTTTAAGGGGACATAAGTTTGGGGGACAAAAACTGGGGACATGTGTCCTTGGTTTTAAAAAAGGAGAGGTCTTCCTCTCCCTCCACTCCCTAAAAATAAAGCTTTGCCTAGAAAAGAAACAGCAAATTAATCTCAGAACAAGAATTTAATGAGCTCATATAATAGTTTTATGCTTCATATAACCTTCCTCTTTTACCCCCTTCAACAACCCTATAAAGTAATTATTATTATCATCATCCCCAGGTGCCTCAGATGCCACAACTAGTAAATGGCAGTACTTTCATTCTAGTTTATCTGACTTAGAAGTCAGCCCTCTGCAGATAGCTTCTAATACAGTCAGGGCAGGGAGGAGAAGGGACTAAATATTTTCAAAAGAAGGGAAAGGGAATATATTTTTTAAAGTGCTAAATTATTGAGACTATGAATTGTAAAGAAATTAAGAGAGGAAACTCACTGTGGACTTCAGTCAAAGTTGGTTTTACGGAGAAAAGCTGGAAGTGGGCCCAGTGTTCATTCATTCATAACATACTCATCTGGCCCATGTGGGAAGAAATTTGGACAGACGGTAAGGTGAGAAGATAAAATGTTCTGAAGAAGGAAAATGATAGTGTTTGATTTTGAGAATAAAAGGGTCAGAAGGACTCTCCAATGTGGACCAGGAGAAAGCAACATACGAAAAACTAATTTTTCATTTTCAGTATGTATCAGGCGCCCAAAATATATACTGCCAATGGGGTGGGGAAAGGGGAGCATGTGTTGCTAAAATAATCTAAAGGCAAGTCCTGAATAAGCTAAAACCTAGCCAAACAAAAGCCTATTTGTAAATTACTCCACTTAATTTTTCAGGTCATGATTGCCTCTCTCTCTGCAAAGTGGTTAATGACATTCTCAATTAAGAGTTTGCCATAAAAATGAATGAATGAAGTATTTCAAAGCTGCTATGAGATATTAAAGATGAGTCACTTTTAAAAAGTGGTTTTGTTTCCTGTGTTCTGGATAATGCATTTGAGAATGTAGTTTCCAGCCTCACCCATCACCCTATTGCGAAATCAAATTGAATGACTTTCTGCTCTTAGAATGATCACTCATTCAAATGCATTCAATAAATAAAGCCCAAACACAACGAAGCACTTTTCCTAGAGCATCCCGGAGAGCTAGGGCCTGGTCTCTCTCACTGTATGAGGCTGAGATTGAAATAAATAAAGCATTTGCTCACACTGACTGCATAATACATAGTGACTTATTGTTTTCTAAGCTTTAACAGGTACATTATCTCATTCGATCCTCAAAATGACCTCATAATAAACATGCTGTTGGCTTATTACCCCCATTTAACAGACGTGGAATGGAGAGCTCAGAGTAATCAGTGATTTTCCCAAAGTCACACAGCAATCCAAGAGGTACTTTAAATCTTCGCCACCTCCTCCTCCTCCAGAAGAGGAAACATTTCTTACGTACAAAACAATATAATTAGTACCATTACCAAAACTGGAATAGTAGAAAGATTTAATTCATTCAGATGTGCCTCTGGTGATTTTGTAAATACTGAGGTATTCATTTTCTACCTTCTGCAATTCTGTGAATTCTACCCTGGACAAAAGGTCATCCAAACATGATCCTTGTTCAGAGTTATGGAAATGTATGCAGCCTAAAAGAAAATGGGCCAAATGCAGAGTAAAAATATCCATGTAACTCCCAGTGCCATTTACTCTTGCTGCCTCAAATCCTTTTTGAAATTAGGCAGGTTATAAATCATAAAAAAATATATAAAAATGTAAACTCTTGTCCTAAATTCAATTATCATATATCAGAGAAGGTCATGAGTGCAGTAGGTTGGAGAGCTAGTAAAATGAGACTAAAATAGGTACAGTAGGCAAGCTGGAGATAGAGAAAGAGAGAGAAAGTTTTAAAAAGAAAAAAAAAAAAAAAAAAAAACCCTTTTCAATTTACATCTACAGAGCAGACTAAAAATTATCTGAAAAATAACAGAAAATACAATTTTTCCCCCAAATCAACAACCTTTCAGCCTCTAGTTCTAATCAGGCAGAATTTGGCATGGAGAATAATTAGGAGACAGGAGATCAACTTCTCTTAAGTTAATCTGAGCTTAGAACTGTTCATCGAAACAGTTCTAAGTGTACCTAAGAATAGAAAAAAAAAGTAAAAAGATATTAAAAGTCTTGTATTCATGGAGGGAAGGGGTAAACAGAAAGGGTTAACCCAAAATGAAAGGGTAGCTGCATTTTCTAACATTGCCTTGCAAACAGCATTTCTGAACCAATTTGGGCCAGCCATCTCTTGTCCTCATTCAGACACTCCTTTGCTTCTATCTTCATCGTGACTGTGGGATCATCTGTGCAGAGCAGACCTCTCTGGAAGTTGCAGATCTACCACACTGGCTGGCTCCCACATCCAGATGTTGAAAAGGCTTGTTGGTTCTCAGGATCCTTTTCCTCAAAATGTCTGATTTCCTTTTCTCCTAAATTTTATGGTATATTTATTCACCTATGGGTAATTGTGAATAGCGTCAGAGTTTCTGAAAACCAGAGTTTCTTTATTTGAGTCTCCTCTTTTATGAGTCGTGGAATTGGGGAAGCCATAATTATATATGTTTTAATATTTGAAAAACTGCATTCTTTTAAATGTTCCTAATAACTAATCCATATAATCAAATCATCCATAGCTCTAGCGGTTTTTTCTTCTCCACTAAAAACAAGACACAAAAGTCATGATTCCAGGATTTATTCTTCAAAAGGTAAGGTGACTCTGAGCCAAGGTTAATTACTTGCTATTTTTAGGGATCAGGAAATGTATTTCTAGCAATATTTCTCCATACATTCAGATTTAATTTTCAGCAAAAATAACATATTTGTTCATGACCCATGCTATACAACTACTTTGCATAAAAAGCCCTGTTGAGGCCTTTAAGCCATTTTAAGTGTTATGACCAGTGACTTCAGGCATAAGATTTTGTTTAGATAGCACAAGACCTTTCTTGTTGATTGAAACCTGGCTTGATGCCTCTATACATCTAAATAATTAGAAAAAAATACATTTAAATGAGAAGCAGATGCTGTTTCCAGATTTCTATTTTCACTGTACAGAATAAATAGAAGCTTTCATCTCTGCGTTTACTCTTTGGATATGGTGCATACCACATGAATCATTATTTAAAGCATAAGGTGTTCCTTTCACAAAGGTAAAGGAAATAGGGGACCTCTGGGGTGCTCATTCCTCCGAAACATTTTTGCTCCAAGAAAACTAAACAGGATTATTTATTCTCCTTTACTCTTTACGCTTCCATGTCTGGTACTAAGCCAGTAGATCCAAATAGAATGGGGGAAGGCTGTGCTGAATGCAAAGATGGCAGGCCCTGCTGAAGATCAGTAGCTTGTAATTGGCAACAGACGACAAACATACTGCAAATGTTCAACGTTCATCTTATCAGATGCAAAACCAATTAAGAAGAAACTATACCCAGGCAAGGGAAAATAGAGGACAGGACATCACAGGGTACCTTTGAAAACACAGGGTAGTTTTCTCGAGCTTCTTTACCTGCCACTGTGTCAACACTCTAACAGGTAGAGTACATTTTTAGTTTCCCTTCTAAGTTAGGAAGTTACACACTAGGTTTCTGGGCCAATTTTAAGTGCTTGAGATGTTTGGATGAAGGAGCTGTGTAAACAAAGGGCAAAGGTCTGCATAACTTGGAAGCAAAGTATGTGTACATGAAATCCACAGATGCCAGAGCCTGATCTTCTGAGCTGTTAGCTGCAGTGAGACAAGCCAAGGCAGCTACCTAGCCCAATGGGAATTAATAAGCAATGATGTTATAATTAATTTACTGAAATTACTCGTTTACTTTTTCTCTCTTGCCACACTCCCTCAGAGCTCTTCTATTTCTTTTCTAAGAATGTTTCTACTGCTCACCATTTTCCTCCAGGTCTAGCACAGTATCTGCTACAGATAAGTTATCAATCAATCAATATTAGTGGACTGACACTATGAATGAATGGATATAATCTGAATGTTTATTCACTACCCTGAAATAAATACCACAGTTTATGACATATAAAAACATAGAACATAAAAATTTAAGTAGTAGTCACCACTTAAGAACATGTCATGTCTTAGGCATTGTGCTAAGAGTTTTACTTGCATTGTATTAATTTTGACACATAAAATGATATTAGGAAGTAAGTATTATTCTCTCTGCTTTATAGATGAAGAACCAGAGGCTCAGTTATATGAACGGATGTTGCTAAGGATCAGCCCAAAAGTGGCAAAACTCCCTAGTCTGTCTTACTCCATAACCCTGACATAGTCTTTAAACATGGCACCATGCTGCCCACCAGGCTTCAAAGGTTTTAAAAGCTTGTTCTAATACAATGCGCTACAAACTTAGATTGAATGCAGAAAGAAAGAGTAAAAATTTCTACCAATTAATTAGCACTTGGAATATCAGAATTGGATTTTCTGCGCACATGCAGTGAGTAAACTCTTCTTAGAATCGAACCAATGATCCAAATGAATAGTGTGTTCTTTCAACAAAGATAAAGGTTTGAAGGGTTCAGTCATATGAATTGTTTTGCTGTGAAATAAACCAAGGTGAAAAATTCACCGAGAACTTTTGATCTGAACAGACATTGAAGCAATTCTATCCTGCATGTGTACATATGGATCCCAAAGAAAATAATACGATGTTAGAAATAGGAATATACATATTACCACTGTGGCTGCTGCTGTTGAGGCTACCATTATAAGTGGTGATAATTGGTCATCATTATAGTTTAGATATATTGAAAGCTGACTGTACAAGCTTTATAAGTCCTTTTCAGGTAGTTTCTCATTTCATCTTCAAACAACT
>NW_012105886.1:2199718-2215889 GCF_000951045.1 Mandrillus leucophaeus
AGCAAAAATAACATATTTGTTCATGACCCATGCTATACAACTACTTTGCATAAAAAGCCCTGTTGAGGCCTTTAAGCCATTTTAAGTGTTATGACCAGTGACTTCAGGCATAAGATTTTGTTTAGATAGCACAAGACCTTTCTTGTTGATTGAAACCTGGCTTGATGCCTCTATACATCTAAATAATTAGAAAAAAATACATTTAAATGAGAAGCAGATGCTGTTTCCAGATTTCTATTTTCACTGTACAGAATAAATAGAAGCTTTCATCTCTGCGTTTACTCTTTGGATATGGTGCATACCACATGAATCATTATTTAAAGCATAAGGTGTTCCTTTCACAAAGGTAAAGGAAATAGGGGACCTCTGGGGTGCTCATTCCTCCGAAACATTTTTGCTCCAAGAAAACTAAACAGGATTATTTATTCTCCTTTACTCTTTACGCTTCCATGTCTGGTACTAAGCCAGTAGATCCAAATAGAATGGGGGAAGGCTGTGCTGAATGCAAAGATGGCAGGCCCTGCTGAAGATCAGTAGCTTGTAATTGGCAACAGACGACAAACATACTGCAAATGTTCAACGTTCATCTTATCAGATGCAAAACCAATTAAGAAGAAACTATACCCAGGCAAGGGAAAATAGAGGACAGGACATCACAGGGTACCTTTGAAAACACAGGGTAGTTTTCTCGAGCTTCTTTACCTGCCACTGTGTCAACACTCTAACAGGTAGAGTACATTTTTAGTTTCCCTTCTAAGTTAGGAAGTTACACACTAGGTTTCTGGGCCAATTTTAAGTGCTTGAGATGTTTGGATGAAGGAGCTGTGTAAACAAAGGGCAAAGGTCTGCATAACTTGGAAGCAAAGTATGTGTACATGAAATCCACAGATGCCAGAGCCTGATCTTCTGAGCTGTTAGCTGCAGTGAGACAAGCCAAGGCAGCTACCTAGCCCAATGGGAATTAATAAGCAATGATGTTATAATTAATTTACTGAAATTACTCGTTTACTTTTTCTCTCTTGCCACACTCCCTCAGAGCTCTTCTATTTCTTTTCTAAGAATGTTTCTACTGCTCACCATTTTCCTCCAGGTCTAGCACAGTATCTGCTACAGATAAGTTATCAATCAATCAATATTAGTGGACTGACACTATGAATGAATGGATATAATCTGAATGTTTATTCACTACCCTGAAATAAATACCACAGTTTATGACATATAAAAACATAGAACATAAAAATTTAAGTAGTAGTCACCACTTAAGAACATGTCATGTCTTAGGCATTGTGCTAAGAGTTTTACTTGCATTGTATTAATTTTGACACATAAAATGATATTAGGAAGTAAGTATTATTCTCTCTGCTTTATAGATGAAGAACCAGAGGCTCAGTTATATGAACGGATGTTGCTAAGGATCAGCCCAAAAGTGGCAAAACTCCCTAGTCTGTCTTACTCCATAACCCTGACATAGTCTTTAAACATGGCACCATGCTGCCCACCAGGCTTCAAAGGTTTTAAAAGCTTGTTCTAATACAATGCGCTACAAACTTAGATTGAATGCAGAAAGAAAGAGTAAAAATTTCTACCAATTAATTAGCACTTGGAATATCAGAATTGGATTTTCTGCGCACATGCAGTGAGTAAACTCTTCTTAGAATCGAACCAATGATCCAAATGAATAGTGTGTTCTTTCAACAAAGATAAAGGTTTGAAGGGTTCAGTCATATGAATTGTTTTGCTGTGAAATAAACCAAGGTGAAAAATTCACCGAGAACTTTTGATCTGAACAGACATTGAAGCAATTCTATCCTGCATGTGTACATATGGATCCCAAAGAAAATAATACGATGTTAGAAATAGGAATATACATATTACCACTGTGGCTGCTGCTGTTGAGGCTACCATTATAAGTGGTGATAATTGGTCATCATTATAGTTTAGATATATTGAAAGCTGACTGTACAAGCTTTATAAGTCCTTTTCAGGTAGTTTCTCATTTCATCTTCAAACAACTCCATGAGGTAAGCATAATTGAAACCCCCATTTTTCACAAGAGGAATTTGAAGCTAAAGAAGGTAAGTAACCAGTCTATGGCCAAACAGCCAGTGATGATGGAACCAGACACAAAACCAGGTCTGTCTGGGCCCAAGCTGTGTTCTCACCACCACTAAGTAGTGTTGCATTGATTTCTACACGATTATGATTCCTATGACCCTATCTGTGACCCTTTAATTTTAGTTTCATAAAATGCTTTACATGTATTATACTTCAGTTCTATTGCCAACGTGAGTTGGAGGAAAGCGAGCAAGCAATACAAGGGACTTCATTTTGCTGATGGAGAGACGAGCAAGTGTTAAAATTCTATTGTATGCTCCCCCCCATAAATCCATGAGGTTTTTTCCCTCAAATTAGAAATAGCAAGTTATTGTTTTGTTATTTTTCAATATATTACAAGAATGAGGAACTTGCTATGAAAATATGTCAGTGTTTGTTAATGACAGGCTCCTCCTATACCAGCAAAGAACATAGTTCACACTCACCATTCAATAACTGGTATTGAACATGTCTACAGAGAAATTCTGGTATATTCACTGGCGTTTTCTTTCTAAAAAGACTGTAAATAAAATGGAATGTTTTTTTCTGGCAGCATTTTGAACCCTCAGCTACTGGGTATGTATGAAACCTGAAAGTACAAGGGATTTCCATTCTTGGGAAATGAGATGAAGGATAAAGCTAAGTGACCTTTTGAGAACACTTTAAAATTATATTCTGTTTATTGAGTTCATGTCTTGGTCTAAGGTTCAGAATGGTATTCATTTTGTATGAATACTTTTTTTCTCAAATCATTGTGAAGAAAATTATAAGCATATGAAAATATTGTATAAAATGAAAATATTCATTTGAATGTTTAGTGACCACACATGCTTATAGGAACTAAGAGATACAATTCTCCCTTTGGATAGCTGTAAGAATTAGGGGAAGTCATTTAAATTCTCCAAGCCTCAGTTTCCTTATCATAAAATGTAGGGCTGGATCTGGCTTGTCTCAAAATTACTATGCAATTACAAATCTATGATTCTTTGAACCTACCTTAGATTGAGCAGTTACATGTGCATTTACACATCAAATGATCACATAAGAACTGCAGAGAGCCTCTCAATAAATTCCTAAGAAATCATTTGACAATGTAACCAAATAATAAATAGCTATAATAGTTTAACACATATAAGAAGGTAACAAAATTTTTCAACTTGGTGCAGGAATGATGATTATCTCAGCCTTTCTAGGCTTTTCTCATTATCCTGAAACATAGGTATCAAGGAAATAGGAAGTAGAAATTCTTCGTATTTATTCTTGATGCTGATAACATCTATATTTGACATTCTAGAATAACAACATCTCTAGTAGCAACTAAGATATGCATGTTTCAGAACTGAGAAACTTTTAAAATCCCCTTTTAAGCAATGCAGCCACAGAAGACTCTTAATAATTGATTATAATTGATTTTAACCTTGTCCTAACCTGGGCAAAATGGCAAAGCCAATCATCTTTGTCCAGATGGGGTACGAGAAAAGAGCCCCCAGTCCACATCTTTAAAAGCTCCAGACATGAGCAGAAGATAAAATATTTAGTCTGCCAAAGCCTTGACCTCCCAATTCCAGCCAGTTTTGAACTTGAATTGATTTCCGACAAGGCATCTGGGAGATGATTACAACAAAATGCACTAAAGCTGGGCAGCCTTTATTTTAACATCCCAGCAGCTTAACCTGTTAATAACAGCAATTGTTTTAGATACAATACCAATTTCTGTAACTGACGCAAGAAATGGATAACAGCAGCACAGTTTCCAAGGCAGTGCAGTAAAAAAAAAAAAAGAAAAATAAAAAAAGCACAGCTGGTCACAGAGGAGGTGCTGGCAGTGTTTTCCAAAGAAACTTCAGTTTTCAGAGACCCAACTCTACAGTCTCAAAAAAAAAAAAAAAAATTTGCAGGAGAAGGTTGCATGTTGAGAGAAACTCTGTGAGCAAAGGGATCTGGAATCACATCTGTGTTCTGCTGATGAAAGCTGAGCTATCTTGGGCAAGTCACTTCACATCTCCATGCCTAATTTGTTTTGTTTGAAACAGTGCTGCCCAATAAAAACACAATGTGAGCTGAAAATGTGATTCCATATGTACTTTTAAATTTTCTAGTAGACATATTAAAAAATTGAAAGCAAAATTAATTTTAATATCTTATTTAATCTAATACATCCAAAATGTTATTTTGACATGTAATTAATAAAAGATTATTATTTAATATTTTATATTTATTTTTTGTACCAAGACTTCAAAATCTGGTGTATATTTTACACTTACAGCACATTTCAATTCAGATTAGTCATAGTCCAAGTGCTCAGTACCCACACGTGATTAGTGGCTACCCTACTGGATAATACATGTTTGAAAAAGAACTAGAGATGATTGGGCTAATTATCTCTAGTGTCTTCTCAAACTATAAGATATCGTGATGATTCCAAATGTTGTTTCTGCTGCTTTTCATTTGAAAACCCAGCTAAAGGTCAAAAGCATAGATACAGCCTGTTGATCAGTGAGACCCAGATGTCAGAGTGATAGCATCTAGGGCCTAAGTTTGAAGAGAGCAGGGAGTGAAGTCTGTGCTGATGCAAGCACGTGGTTTTAACCTTATCCCTGGTCAGCTGTGCTACACCAGTTTGTCGTAAGTAATGCAGAGTAGGTGGACAGAGTAGGTGGCTGAATAAAATTTCATGACATAGCCCAGCATGTTCTATTAAAGAAAATGATAAATATCCTCAGTGTTTTTTGAGCACTATTTACATGCCACTCATGTTGCATATACAAGATCACTTAATCATCTCAACTACCTTTTGAGGTGGGAATTATTAACCTTATTTAACAGATAGGGACTGAGCCTCAAAGACACTAATTAGCCTGCCCTGTGTCAGAGTCCTAGAAAGTATTGTGTGTGGATTTCAGCTCAGCCTTTTTAGATCTTAAGTCCAGTCTCTTGATTACCATGATGCGCTGCTTTTACAAATAAGCAGCATTTGGTCTTCTATCTGACTCCTACAAAGGTTTCCCAAACTGAAGACATAATAAAGCAGAGGCTGTAGAAAGGCTAAAGATGGTGCTTTCACTTTTTAATGACTGATGAAGTCAGAAACAGTATAGCAGATGATAACATTCTAATAAATATGTACCCCTCTTCTCTCCTAGTCATTAATACCTACAAGAAAGAAAGAAAAAAGGAAGAGGAAGGAAGGAATGAAAGAGACAAAAAGAGGAAGGAAGGAAGGAAGGAAGGAAGGAAGGAAGGAAGGAAGGAAGGAAGGAAGGGAGGGAGGAAGGGGAGATGCTTAATATGCTTATGCTCAGAGAGCCATCTTCAAATACAAACTCCTGCCATCTCCTTGTCACCAGACTGTCATAGTTAAGATGAGAAAGTTTAAATACCTATATTTTATTTATTTTCAATAATTTTGCATAACATACTATTTTTTTGATAGTTTTTGATAGTTATTTCTACACTGAGGAAATGGTTGAGCATCAGAAATAGGACTAGATAGAGATTCTTTTTCCTGCTACAATATGTGTTATTATTTTTCTTTTCTGGTGTCTGAAGGTATAGAGATAGTTCACACTGGTAATTTGAAGAGTAAATTGTTTCTTTTGAAAACCTTATGCTAGTGCATTGTTATCTTGATTTAAAACTAATCTTCCTATAGAGGACTTTGGAGAGGGCCTAGTGGCCAACCTGAAAGCAGTTCTCTGCAGGTGGGTCATGACATGCTCATCACCTGTGAACCAATCCAAAATCACAAAGTCTAATAACTTTTGTTCACTGTGTCTTGACTTCATGGGCCACTAATAGCTTGGCTGCTAGGAGACTTTTCTCCAACTTGATCAAGAACATGCTAATAGTTTATTTAACCAGGATGACAACAGCTTGATCTTATTGCATGATTTCTCTGTGCCAAGCACCAAATCTGTTTCGGTGATTTATGTGGATTAATTAGTCCTCATTAGACAGTTGCTCTTATCATCCTCTTTTTACAGATGAAGAAACTGAGGCACATAATGCTTATAAACAGTAATAATCAATACATTTACATTTCGTTCCCATTTTTTTTTTCTTCTCCTGGTCTTCCAGTACGTTTCTGTCTCCTTAGCAACCTCCATCCAGTCATAACTACAACCTCATCTAGGCCTTAGTGACTCCATTATTCTCGATCCTAATCACAAAGTTATCTGTTGGCCATAGAGAACGGGTTTATGTATTCCATCAGTTATTTATTACTGCATAACAAACAACCCCATACATTTGTGGATTATATTTAAGATAATTTGATGTATATTTTATGACAATTTAATTTTTTAAAAAAACTTGAAGTCATAAGTCAATAAAAACAAGTTTACTTACTTATCATTTTGTGGGTCAACTATTTAGCTTGAGCTTAGCTACAGAATTCTACCAGTTTACCAGGGGTCACTCATGCAGCTATAGTTATCTGGTGGCTCAACAAGGACTGGGTAATCTAAGGTGGCCTCATTCACATGTCTAGCACTTGGTGCTATCTGTCAGCTGGGCCACCTGTTTCCAGCAGACCGTGCTTCTTTACATGGCAACGTTGCTCCAAGTCCCAATCTGCAAATATTTTTAAAGCCTCTGCTTGCATCACATTTACTGGTCTTCTGGGCCAACACAAGTTTCATGTTTAAGCCCAGGATCAAAGTTAGAGGAAACTACACAAGGGTATGGATCGATAACAATCTAACATAAAAAGCACCTAACATATTCTTTCTTCTCTTTCAATATGGTCTAAACAACTCAAGCCTAAGAAGACTGAATAAGAGAAGGAAATCCAAATTTCCCAATAAGCCAAGAATATATCAAATTCTAAATTTGGCCTTCAGTTTGAGCCTCAGATGTAAATGAATACCAAGTCCCATATTTCCACTGAAATATATTTCTTTTCATAGCATGTTTTGAAAAGACGGCCAGCAGCTTTGTATTTAAATGAAAAACAATATTTCATTTGAGGGCACAACAATATTAAATATTTTTTACAAGACTCGACTGGATGATGACAATGGCTAATGCTGTATTTTTGTCATGGGAACTTTTGTTTTACTGAACCACTAAAATTACCATCAGATGTGCTCATCTTCTGTTGAAGTAATGAACAATGGTATGTCTGAGAGAGATTTTCAAAGTGCATCATTTATCTTATCCTATTTTCAATTAGGCTGAATAAAGTATAAAGTTGGTTCCAAAGTATATCACAGAAACAGGGTGAGTAAATTTATTATACCACTAGAGTGCTAATCTTAGCAGATGGTAGAAAAAATATTTTTAGCATGAAATATGCTAAAGCAATAAATCTGAACAAGGTGGATCTTATCAACTAATATCTCCCCAGTGTGAGGTAAAACTCTTGCATGACAACTCAGCATTCTTATGAAGTCTGGGTTGATGTGGTTAGATATGGCCCTCAGTGAGAGAGAGAGAGAAAAAAAAAACAAACAGCAAAAATAAGGATCAATTAGGAAAACAACCACACATGCCAGGACACTGCACTGATTTTTTTTTTTTTTTTTAAGAGTGAAATGACTATGTTGTGTTTTAAATTTCCTTGGATGTTATTTTTTAAAATCATGAATACCCCAGAGTCCTGTCAGTCTTCCATTTGGGAGTTTTCCAAATTGGAAAATTTACAAAAAGTCTCTGTTAGGTCAGCTTTAGGGTAGACATGAGCACACGCAGTCACACATTGGTACTAATCACCATTAGTCAAGGCATGTATCTAATAAGAGAGCCCAGGTAAGGGGTTCTGGAAAACTGGGTTCATGCTCAAGGCACCTGAATGACAGCTTCCAGACAAGGGATGCATCTGGTTCATAGTTCATCAGAATCCAGCTGCTAAGTCCCAACAGACAGAATAGGTTGCTCATTCAGAATAGACAGCATGTGACACTCTGAAGTTCTATTTTCAAAGGAAGATGTGCAAAATGGAAGAGTGAGAGGTAACAGATAATAATGTAAAAGCTATGATGTGGTTGAAAAATCTATCTGTGAGGTAGTTGAGCTAGATAATTTTTCAAGATGACCATAAACTATATTTTATAGCCATCTTGTACCTGATTAATGTTCATGTCTCAACGAAGTGATGTGTTAGAGTAGATCAGATTGGTGGTGGGTCTGGGGTCAGAAAACAAGAAATTCATGCTCAGATCTGCCAGTGGAAAACTGGGCTCAGGCTCAAGGCACCTGAATGAATCTTCCATGTAGCTGAGCTTATTATATAATTTTTCTGGGCTTTAACTATCTACAAAATAAGGATTTGGTCTATAGTGTCACTATGTAAAGAATGAGTGTGGAGTGGAAGGAATGAATCAGAATCATTAGAACAAGTTGTACTTGAGGTGAGCAGCAACAAACAAGATTTAATAACTCAGGGTTCCAGGAATTCCTCTTAATCCTGGCAATATATCAAATAATTTGAATTGTGCTTCATTCATTCACTTGAATTGAAAACAAACTAAAACCATTAAGATGACCAAATGTTGAAGAAATTTCATCTGAGTAAATTACGAGAAACCACCTGAGGTTTATCATACTTCCCAAAGTTTGGTCATAGAGGTAGATATTGGAGATTAACTAAAGGTTGGGGAGACCAGAAGAGAAACTTCTCTGGTTGGTGAGGTGGGGATGAGGGTGAGGGAGCATAGAAGGAAGTGGGTAGGGAGTTATATAGGAGGCCACCCCTCACTTTTTCCCCTAGTGCTGTCCCCTTCCAGACTCTCTCACCTGAATCTCTGCTGCCTCAGCGTTAGGACATTCAAACACAGAAACAAAGATTTTGTAAGAGTATGGGGTTAGAGCCTGGAATTTCAGTGTCGCTGTCCATGGTCCTGATCATCCTGTTGCTGTTTCTCTTGACTAAGGGACACCACAGATGACTTTTGTCCAGTTTAGCCAAAATAAAACAAAACAAAAAAAAATTGTAAATTAGTCATGGAAGAGATTGGATCACAAGCTGTAGATAAAGGCTGAGAGAAAGAGACATAGGCACCAAGAAATTACAAAGGAGAAACAAACAAAAAAATCGTTGATATTAATTTTCAAATAATCTCAGGTGCCACAAATAAAACCACAAATCACCACAGCCAAAACAGGTAAAGATTGAAGGAGAGTATAACATTTGTGTCCAAAGCTATAGAATCATAGCAAGTCCTGACATAAACAAACACATTTAAGTGAGGTATGCAATATGCCAATCTGGTAAAATAAAACTCATTGGTTGAACTATGCCGAACAGCTCACAGTTTTCTTTGGCTAAGTATTTTCTACTTGAGAACATCTAGAAATTTAACAGTTTCATAGGGCTAATGTAATGGTGACTTATTTTGCACTTCATGTAGTTAATTCCATTATGTTTGGCAGTTCTACCATGTTTTCCAAACTACCCCTTGAAGAAATAACAGGTGGAACTGCCCTACATCTCCTCTGCTGTGTTTGTATGTCTCAATCAGGGTAATGGATAGCAAAAGAGATGGCTAGTAATGCTACAATATATCTTCTCCCATTTTTCCATAGCAATAGAATCGTCAATCAGGACTCCACAGAATTAAAATTATATTTCACAGCCTTCTAGCAGTGTAGGGTGGTCAACCTTCTCTCTCTCTCAAAGAAGAAAAAAAAAAGATGTCCTCTGTTCTCTTCTTTATCACCCTTATTGTATCTTATAGCCTGCATCATCAATGACACAGGATAATATGAGGCTGAGGATTCTAGTCTAGGAGTAGTGGAGTTGTGAGTATGAAAGATCATGAGGGAGCAGAGCAGCCATAACAACCCTGGACTTAATTCATCCTGAATTTCATGTCAAAAGAAGATAAGCATGTATTTTTCTTCCTAAGCCACTGTCATTTTTTTTCTGTTACTAGCAGCTGAACCTAATCCTAATTAATACACTATTCATCAGCATTTGATGAATGCACAGCAAATACTGGCTCATGTATATGAAAAAAAGAAAGAAATCTAAGGAAAAATAACAAACCAACAAGCAAAAGAGTTCCATTAGGTCCTGTTATTTTTCCATGAAGCAGGAATCCCCAAATATCTCCAAGCATTGGAACTAAAATTGCATTTTGCCAAAATAAATAAATTAAATAGCCTTTTAAAAATAATTTATTTACAACATGGAATTTCCTAAGAAACAATTTTCTTATTCCAAACACTCTCTCCATTTTAACTACTGGCTCAGGAGAAATGCTGTGAGCTTCACAATAAACCTTTTAGGTGAATGACAATGAGAAGCTTGAAGCCACTGTCCAATAAAGGTGAGTTAGCCACCCTAGATTTTTAGGTCTTCAAAAAGAGATTGTGGGCTCTCCTTTCCTGGTGATATATGTGTGGACAATAAGCTGATTTTTTCGCACAAAACTTGGTATTTTCATGCAGCATTAAGAGTGGCCAGAATCACATTAACTCTGCCCCTTATGGAAATTGCTGTGACCCTTATTTCCTGCAACTGGACCAACTGTCAATTGTCTTTGAATGTGAAAGATGGTGGTGATCTCTTTGTATGCAGGCAGAATGTGTTTCAAAATGGACAACCAGTTGTGAACACTTTGCAGAAAGAGCCAGAATCCCCCTCCAAAGGCTCCTCCCTTCCCTCTTCTTATTGCCTAGAAAATGCCAGGAAAGTTTAAAATTAATGGTGACCAATTGAAAAAGAAAAGGAAATCAAAGAAACATTTATTCCCTGAGAAGCAGCCTTATTTCTTTCACCTTTACATAAGAGCATAGACGGGTTCTGTCAGCTCTGGTTTTTGTAGAGAGGATGGGAAGGAGAAAAATCCACAGACAGGACAGAAAACATGTTTCCAGGTACACGCAATTTTTTAATTATTTTAAATCTGATAGAAATATAATACAAACCAGGACCATACACTTTTCTCAAGTTCTGTAAATGCTATTAATTTAAAAATCTCGGATTTTTAGGGTTAAAATCAAATACAAAAGAAATACATAGCAGTATTTTATGTACCAAAAACAAAAGTACATAATTCTCCCCTATGAGGCTATAAATACCTCAATTCCTATCTACCTGGATACACAAATATTACTAGTAGCCATAAAGACTGCAGTCGCTGGAACAGGCATCCATGAGAAGATCAACATTCTTGGTGAGTCCACTTCAGAACAGTAGCTTAATGAGACAAAAGTATTTAGCTTCAGTCCCCACAGGGACCCCTTAGTTAATCCATAGCTATTGCTCTCCACCAACTGCTTAATTTCAGCCAAAATCTGATATTGTCTACAAGAGGGACTGAGAAAGAATGTGTGGGCAACTCAGGGCAAAGGCAGTCTCATTGTCAGAAAGACAAGACACAACATATGCCCTGTTAATTGGAGTTACTAATACCATCTTCCCTTGTATAAGAGACAAAGACAATTGTTATTAGCCATATGACTTTGCTATCTGAGCAGTTTGGTCTGAGTCAACTCCAAAACAATAGAGGTGGCAGAACAAGATGGCAGAATACAAGGCTCCACCAAAGATTCCTCCCACAATGACACCAATTTAACAACTAGCTACATGAAAAAACACCTTCCTAAGAACCCACAATCAGGTGAGTACTCACAGTACTTGGTTTTAACTTCATACTACTGAAGTAAGCACTGAACTGATTAGGAAAGGCAGCCTCAGATTGCCAATGCCACCCCTCCCCCATTCTCTGGCAGTGGCTGTGTATCGAAGAGAAATCTCTGTGCTAGGGAGAGGGAGAGCACAGAATTGTGAGAACTTGCTCTCAATTTAGTGCTGCCCTGTAACTGCAGAAAGCAAAACCAGGCTGAAAGCTGACACCCATCTATGGAGGGAGTATTTAAACAAGTTCTAGACAAAGGGGAATTGCTCATCCCAGCAGCTGGAATTTGAATTCCAGCAAGCCTTGCCACCATGGGCTAAAGTGCTCTGGGGCTCTAAATAAACTTGAAAGGCAGTCTAGGCCACAAGGACTGTGACTCCTAGGTACTAACCTAGTACTAACCTAGTACTAACTAGTACTCCTAGTACTAGTGCTGAACAGGTCTCAGAGCCAGTGGACTTGCAGGATATGTATCCTATTGAGATACCAGCTGGGGTGGCTAAGGGAGTGCTTATGCCATCTTTTCCCCAACCCCAGGTTGCACAGCTTGTGGCTCCAAAAGAGTTCCCTCCTTCTATTTGAAGAGAGGAGAGTAGAGGGAAGAGTAAAATGGACTTTCTTTTGCATCTTGGATACCAGCTCAGCCACAGTATGATAGGGCATCAGTCAGAATAGTGAGGCCCTAGCTCCTGGATGACATTTCTAGACACACTCTGGGCCAGAAGAAACATGCTACCTTGAGGATAAAGACCCAGTACTGGCAGAACACATCACCTGCTGACCAAAGAGCCCTTGGGCCCTGAATAACCAGCAGTAATACCTAGGTAGTATGTCATGGGCCATGGGCGAGACTCTGAGACTTGCTGGCTTCAGGTGAAACTCAGCACATTCCAAGCTGTGGTAACTATGGAAAGAGACTCATTCTCCTCAAGAAAATAACAAGGCAAAGTAAAGAAGACTTTGTCTTGCACCTGCAGTATTAGCTTGGTCACATAGGGGTAGAACAGCAAGTGGGCTATTGGGTAATTCCAGGCTTTTACTCTTGGTGGCATTTCTGCATCTACCCTGGGTCAGAGGAGAGCCTACTGCCCTGAAGGATGAGTCTCGGGTCAGGCAGCATTCACCACAAGCTGACTAAAGAGCCTTTCGAACTTAAGGAAACATCAGCAATAGCCTCACAGTACTCCCTATGGACTTGCTGGGATCATGGCCATGCAATGAGACTCCTCTGCCTGTGGAAGTGGGAAGGAAGAATGGAAAGAACAGAGTCTTGTGGTTTGAATGCAAGCTCAGCCACAGTACAACAGATTATCAGGTAGACTTCTAAGGTTTTTACTACAGTCTCTGGATCCCAGATGGCACATCTGGACCTGCCTGGAGCCTGGAGGAACTCATTGCCCTGAAGGGAAGGACACAACACTGTCTCACTTTGCCACCTGCTGATCAGCTCAGGGTCTTGAGTGAACATAGGTGGTAGCCAAATAGTGGTTACAGTGGGCCTTGAGCAAGACCCTGTGTCATGTTGGCTTTGGGTCTGACCCAGCATGGTCCCAGTGGTGGTGGCCACAGGGGTGTTTGTGTCACACCTTCCCCACCCCAGCTGCAGGCAGCTCAGAGGAGAGAGAGAGAGGCCCTGTTTGTTTGGGAGAAAGTAAGGTGAGAGAACAGGAGTCTCTGCCTGGTCATCCAGATAATTCTTCCAGATCTTATCCAAGACTATCAAAGCAGTATCTCTATGAGTATGCAAAAACTACAGAGTTACTGGGCTTAGGGTGCCCTCTAATGCAGATATAGCTTGGATCACAACACTCACATCCTTTTGAATACCTGGAAAGTCTTCCCAAGAAGGATGGGTACAAACAAGCCCAGAAAGCAAAACTACAAGAAATAACTCTTCAATTTACAGACATAGTCAAACATCCAGAAGCATCAAGATCACTCAGGAAAGCATGATCTCACCAAATGAACTAAACAAGGCACCAGGGACCAACCCTGGAGAAAAAGAGATACGTGACCTTTCAGACAGAGAATTCAAAAGAGCTGTGTTGAAGAAATTCAAAGAAATTTAAGATAGCACAGAAGGAATTCAGAATTCTATCAGACAAATTTAACAAAGACATTAAAATAAAATGAATCAAGCAGAAAATTTGGAGTTGAAAAATGCAACTGACATACTAGACAATATATCAGAGTCTTTTAATAGAATAATTGATCCAACAGGAGAATTAGTGGCTTGAAGCCATTTGAAAATACACAGTCAGAGGAAACAAAAGAAAAAATAATAAAAAACAATGAAGCATACCTACAGGATCTAGAAAATAGCCTCAAAAAGGCAAATCTAAGAATTATTGGCCTAAAAGAGGAAAGAGATAGGGGTAGAAAAGGATAATAACAAGTTACTTCCCAAACCTAGAGAAAAATATCAATATCCAGGTACGAGAAAGTTATAGAATAGCAAGCAGATTTAACCCAAGCAGATTTTGCCTACCTCAAGGCATTTAATAATAAAAATTCCAAAGGGCACTATATACTGTGGTGTGTAAACTACTATCCTAAATATAGAGACTAAATGAATCAATCAAAAATAAAAACTACAACTTTTCAAGACATAGTACAATCAGATACGAATAGAAACAAAAAACATTAAAAAGTGGAAAAATGAAAATAAGGTATAGAGTTTGTATTCATTTTCTTTTCCTTGTTTATGCAAACATTTTTGTTATTAGCTTAAAATAATGGGTCATAAGATATTATTTTCAAGCCTTATAGTAAATAACCTCAAACTGAAAAGCATACAATGAATATATACACAAAAAAGTAAGAAATTAAATTGTACCACCAGAGAAATCACCTTCACTAAAAGGAAAATGAGAAGAGAAAGAAGACCATAAAACAACCAGAAAGCAAATAACAAAATGGCAGAAGTAAGTTCCTACTTATTAATGATAATGTTTAACATAAATGGAAAAACTCACTAATCAAAAGACATAGAGTGACTGCATGAATAAAAAAAAAAAAAAAGAAAGATCCAATCATCTGTTGCCTAGAAGAAACATACTTCATATAAAGGTGCACACAGACCAAAAATAAAAGGATGGGAAGATATTCCATGTTAATAAAAATGAAAAAAGAGCAGGAGGAGCTATGCTTATATCAGACAAAGTAAATTTCAAGACAAAAACCATAAGAAAAAACAAAAAAGGTCATTATATAATGACAAAGAGGCAATTCAGCAAAAGAATATAACAATTGTAAATATATATGCACCCAATGCCGGAACACCCAGATACCTAAAGCAAATATTATTAAAGCTAAAGTGAGAGACAGGCACCAATACAATAATAGCTCGAGACTCCAACACTATGCTTTCTGCATTGGGTGCAGAAAGTATGCTTTCTGCATACTCCAGACAGAAAAACAAAGAAACACTGAACTTAATCTACACTATAGACCAAATGAACCTAATAGATATTTATAAAACATTTCATCCAATGGCTTCAGAATACACATTCTTTTCCTCAGCACATGGATTATTCTCAAAGGCAGACCATATGTTAGGTCACAAAATAAGTCTTAAAACGTTTTTAAAAACCCTGAAAATATATCAACCGTCTTTTCTTCCACACTGGAATAAAATTAGAAATAAATAACAAGAGGAATATTGAAAACTATAGAAACACATGAAAATTAAACAATACATTCCTGAATGACAAGTGGGTCAATGAAGAAATTAAGAAGGCAACTGAAAAGTTAATTGCAACAAATGAAAATGGAAACACAGCATACTAAAACCTATGAGACACAGAGGAAGCAGCACTAAGAGGGAAGTTTATAGTTATAAGTGCCTACATCAAAAAAGAGAAAAAACTTCAAATAAATAACCTAATGATGCATCTTAAAGAACTAGAAAAGTGAGAGAAAACCAAACCCAAAACTAGTATAAGAAAATAAATAAAAATAAGAGCAGAAATAAATGAAATTGAAATTAAAAAATAAAACGCAAAAGATCAAGGAAACAAAAAGTTGTTTTTTGAAAAGACCAACAAACTTCACAAACCTCTAGCCAGACTAAAAAAAAAAAAGAGAGAAGACCCTAATAAATAAAATCAGTGATGAAAAGGGAGATATTACAACTGACACTGCAGAAATTCAAATGATCATTAGTGGCTACTATGAGCAACTATATGCCAATAAATTGGAAAGTCTAGGAGAAATTGATAAATCCCTAGACACATCCAACCTACTATTGAAACATGAAGAAATCTAAAACCTGAACAGACCTTAGTAAGTAATGAGATCAAGTAAAAAGTATCTCAGCAAAGAAAAGCCCAAGACCTGAGGGCTTCACTGCTGAAGTCCACCAAACATTTAAAGAAGTAACACTAATCATACTCAAACTATTCTGAAAAATAGAGGAGGAGAAATACCTCCAAACTTATTTTATGAGGCCAGCATTATCCTGATACCAAAACCAGACAAAGACATATTAAAAA